>NC_084552.2:4822500-4830000 GCF_033978685.3 Nerophis lumbriciformis | reverse complement strand
TACCATATCTGAGTTATCGTGCAGAAATATGGGGAAATAATTACAAATGTGCGCTACATTCGTTAACCGTGTTACAAAAAAAAGATCAATTAGACTGATCCATAATGTTGGATGTAGAGAACATACAAACCCTTTATTTATTGAGTCAACAATATTAAAGTTTGATGGATTTGGTTTAATTGAAAACAGCTAAAATGATGTTCAAAGCAAACTATAACCTGCTACCAAAGAATGTACACCAATTATTCTCAACTAAAGAGAAGAAATATAACTTTAGAGGAAAATCTAATTCAAAACATTTGTATGCACGTACAACACTTAAAACCTTTAGCATATATTATATATGTGGAATTCAATTATGGAATGGATTCAGTAAAGAAGTTAAGCATTGTACTGATATGATCCAGTTTAAAGGCCTACTGAAATGCGATTTTCTTATTTAAACGGGGATAGCAGGTCCATTCTATGTGTCATACTTGATCATTTTTGCGATATTGCCATATTTTTGCTGAAAGGATTTAGTAGAGAACATCGACGATAAAGTTCGCAACTTTTGGTCGCTGATAAAAAAAAGCCTAGCCTGTACCGGAAGTAGCAGACGAGTAGCGTGACGTCACAGGTTGTGGAGCTCCTCACATCCGCACATTGTTTACAATCATGGCCACCAGCAGCGAGAGCGATTCGGGCCGAGAAAGCGACGATTCCCCCATTAATTTGAGCGAGGATGAAAGATTTGTGGATGAGGAAAGTGAGAGTGAAGGACTAGAGGGCAGTGGGAGCAATTCAGTATTTAAGTTCATTGTTTTCAGTTTGTCTGTCTGGCGACATCTGCATTCATACCCCTGACACTCTACTTCATGCTCAGTTCACGCTGCCTTCTTCATAGTCCATGCCAAGTAAGTTTTTGTTTGTTAATGCCACAGTTAGTGTTTTTGTTTCATTGTTCATAGTTTCTGCCGTTGTGCAAGTTTTGTGTTTATAGTCAAGTTTTGTACTTCCGCCCTTGTGCGCGCCTTTTGTTTGCTTCTTTTTTTGTAGTTATAGTGTTAAAATAAATAATGTACTCCCCTTCACGCCACATCTTTTGCACCTCGGGAGAACAAACCACGCCACAGTCCCAGTCGTGACAAATGGTGACACCCGAATACGTTTTTCAACTTGTTTAAGTCGGGGTCCACGTTAATCAATTCAGGGTAAAGTTACATTGTTTAATGCATCCAGCGGGGCATCACAACAAAATTAGGCATAATAATGTGTTCATTCCACGACTGTATATATCGTAGATATCGGAATCGGTAATTAAGAGTTGGACAATATCGGAATATCGGATATCGGCAAAAAAGCCATTATCGGACATCTCTACTTGTGATGCATTATGTCCAATTTAGTGGACAATTTCCTCATAACACAAAATCAAACATGAGAAATGTTAAAGGCCTACTGAAATGCGATTTTCTTATTTAAACGGGGATAGCAGGTCCATTCTATGTGTCATACTTGATCATTTCGCGATATTGCCATATTTTTGCTGAAAGGATTTAGTAGAGAACATCGACGATAAAGTTCGCAACTTTTGGTCGCTGATAAAAAAGCCTTGCCTGTACCGGAAGTAGCAGACGAGTAGCGTGACGTCACAGGTTGTGGAGCTCCTCACATCCGCACATTGTTTACAATCATGGCCACCAGCAGCGAGAGCGATTCGGACCGAGAAAGCGACAATTTCCCCATTAATTTGAGCGAGGATGAAAGATTCGTGGATGAGGAAAGTGAGAGTGAAGGACTAGAGGGCAGTGGGAGCGATTCAGATAGGGAAGATGCTGTGAGTGGCGGGTGGGACCTGATATTCAGCTGGGAATGACTAAAACAGTAAATAAACACAAGACATATATATACTCTATTAGCCACAACACAACCAGGCTTATATCTAATATGCCACAAATTAATCCCGCATAACAAACACCTCCCCCCTCCCGTCCATATAACCCGCCAATACAACTCAAACACCTGCACAACACACTCAATCCCACAGCCCAAAGTACCGTTCACCTCCCCAAAGTTCATACAGCACATATATTTCCCCAAAGTCCCCAAAGTTATCACATCAAATCAAATCAAATCAACTTTATTTATAAAGCACATTTAAAATTTACCACAGGGGTAGCCAAAGTGCTGTACAATGGACAGGTTAAAAGATAAAACGAGTACCGAGCAAACACAACACAACACAAACAGAACACGATAAAAAAAAAAAATACAAAAATAGAATAAATAAAAACATAAAAACATAAAAACAGGTTCACAGCAGGTGTATTATGGGGCGCCATTGCAGGATGGATATCACTCAGTGTTAAAAGCCATGGAATAAAAGTATGTTTTTAAGAGAGATTTAAAAACAGGAAGAGAGGAGGCTTGTCTAACACTCAGAGGTAGGTCGTTCCAGAGCTTGGGAGCAGCAAAGGCGAAAGCTCTGTCACCTCTAAGCTTCAGCCTTGTGTCAGGGACCGTCAACAGCAGCTGATCGGCTGATCTTAAGGATCGGGTGGGGCAGTAGGGCTGAAGGAGGTCTGAGAGATAGGTTGGCGCGAGGTTATTTAGACATTTAAAAACAAATAAAAGGAGTTTAAAATGTATTCGATAACGCACAGGGAGCCAGTGAAGGGACGCTAAAATAGGGGTGATGTGCTCACATCTGCGGGTCTGTGTTAGCAGACGAGCAGCAGAGTTCTGCACGAGCTGCAGGCGGGCGAGGGAGGCCTGGCTAATGCCTAAAGTTACGTATGTGACATGCACATAGCGGCACGCACGTACGGGGCAAGCGATCAAATGTTTGGAAGCCGCAGCTGCATGCGTACTCACGGTACCGCGTCTGCGCATCCAACTCAAAGTCCTCCTGGTAAGAGTCTCTGTTGTCCCAGTTCTCCACAGGCCAATGGTAAAGCTTGACTGTCATCTTTCGGGAATGTAAACAATGAAACACCGGCTGTGTTATCCGGCACAACAGTCAGGGGGTGCATTCTACGGCGGGGGGAGCATTATCCGGCACAACACCTGCCGCAATACACCGCTTCCCACCTACAGCTTTCTTCTTTGCTGTCTCCATTGTTCATTGAACAAATTGCAAAAGATTCACCGACACAGATGTCCAGAATACTGTGGAATTTTGCGATGAAAACAGACGACCTAATAGCTGGCCACCATGCTGTCCCAAAATGTTCTCTACAATCCGTGACGTCACGCGCGGGTGTCATCATACCGAGACGTTTACAGCAAAATTTAAAATTGCACTTTAGTAAGCTAACCCGGCCGTATTGGCATGTGTTGCAATGTTAAGATTTCATCATTGATATATAAACTATCAGACTGCGTGGTCGGTAGTTGTGGGTTTCAGTAGGCCTTTAAGTGTGTTCATGTTCGAAATAAACTAAAGAAAGAAAAGAAAGAAAGAACATTCACCATATGTAGAACATAATATGAGTTCATTAATTCACTTCAATAGCATTCTATTGCATCCAAATATTTTAGATCACAACCAAACAGTGCTTTCCTGATCAGCTGCTGCTTACCGACGACAAGAGAGCAGAGGTGGGTAGTAACGCGCTACATTTACTCCGTTACATCTACTTGAGTAACTTTTGGGATAAATTGTACTTCTAAGAGTAGTTTTAATGCAACATACTTTTACTTTTACTTGAGTATATTTATAGAGAAGAAACGCTACTTTTACTCCGCTACTTTTATCTACATTCAGCTCGCTACTCGCTACTAATTTTTATCGATCTGTTAATGCACGCTTTGTTTGTTTTGGTCTGTCAGACAGACCTTCATAGTGCCTGCGTTTCACCAATCAGATGCAGTCGCTGGTGACGTTCACTCCGTTCCACCAATCAGATGCAGTCTTTGGTGACGTTGGACCAATCAAACAGAGCCAGGCGGTCACATGACCTGACTTAAACAAGTTGAAAAACTTATTGGGGTGTTACCATTTAGTGGTCAATTGTACGGAATATATACTGTACTGTGCAATCTACTAATAAAAGTTCCAATCAATCAATCAAAATTGTGAAGGAAAAATGACCCTTTTTTATTTCAACCGTACATCCCGTCAAAAGCCTAAAGACTGACTGCACAGTTCCTGTCTTCACAATAAAAGTGCCGCTCCATCGCGCATGCGCTTTCAAAATAAGAGTCTCCGAAAGCCAGCGCAAACAAGCTAGCAAGCTACGGAGTTTGCCGCCAATGTATTTCTTGTAAAGTGTATAAAAACGAATATGGAAGCTGGACAAATAAGATGCCAAAAACCAACCACTTTCATGTGGTATTAGACAGAAAGGAGGAACTTTTTTTCTCCTCCATTTGAAAACGTGGCCGTTATCATCACTGCTGTCTGATTCCAATCAACGCAAGTCATCAGAATCAGGTAATACACCAACTTATATTCTTGTCTTCATGAAAGAAAGGAATCTATATGTGTTAAACATGCATGTATATTCATTAAAACACCTTTAACATGTAAACAAAAACGGCAAAATAAATAAATATAAATTATATACTGTATATATATCAATGTATATATATATATATATATATATATATATATGTGTGTGTGTATATATATATATATGTGTGTGTGTGTATATATATATATATATATATACATATATATATATATATATATATATATATTGTGTATGTTACTCATCAGTTACTCAGTACTTGAGTAGTTTTTTCACAACATACTTTTACTCAAGTAAATATTTGGGTGACTACTCCTTACTTTTACTTGAGTAATAAATCTCTAAAGTAACAGTACTCTTACTTGAGTACAATTTCTGGCTACTCTACCCACCTCTGCAAGAGAGATATAATAAAACATAACAAAGAATGACTGGGAATCCTCCTCCACTCTCCTCAGTGTCCAGAACCGTCAGCCTGAACAAGCGGAAGCTCAAAGCTGCAGACAAAAGCACTAATGAAAGAAGTCAGGCGTGAAATGTAAGTACTGTACAACTAATTGACCTGACACACACCTCCAGTGTGTCTCGCCGGAGACAACTGGTGGCTTGCCATGGCAATCTGCCGACTCTTCGTTCCAAGCCTTTCGCTTTTACTTTTGAACTGCCGTGTTTCCATTCTTGTCACTTTTCTCCCCCCCCCCCCACAAAAGCTCACACACTGACCCATTTCAGAGGTTAGCGCTGCGACCCTAACCCTGCAGCGCTGCGACCCCATCCCTGCAGCGCTGTCCCCAAAAAGCCTCCTCCATCACCGTGCGTCTAAGATCACCCTTTTAAAGCAAAAAAAAAAAAGAAGAAAAAGGCACAAACATCAGCACTCTTGTCCGGAGTCAAGCACTCGCTCCAGCAAACCCGAGGGCACGGGGAAAAAAAGAGCATCGATAACAGGCAAGCTGTTAGAGGCCCTTAATTGACTTTGATTTATGTCTAAGTTTGCACCGAGCCCATATTTCTTAAAAAAACATCTGTCCTCGACACTTTATATATATTTCTTTTGCATATTCAAAGACGCCGTCCCTCGCCGTGGCGAGAGTGAGGGATGGTGTACTTTCGCTCGTGCATCAGCACAGAACTGCGAGGTGGCGGTAATTGGCTTTGATTTAATGCAGTAATGTATCCCATGCAGCTGCTGCGTGCATACAAGGACCATGCAAACACCAGCACAGTGCAGGCCTCGTTTGTTTGGTTTAATTCTACCGTTCTAAACCGTGAGCGTGCAGTTATGCTTGAAAAAAACAAAAAAAAACAATGGAGGAGAATAATGGTCTGTGTCGGCAAGGACACACGTGTTATCCACAAGGAGACTGAGGGCAATAGAAAAACAATGGAGATCTAATCTTTGTATCAACAAGGAAGCATTGGAATAACAACTGGACCACACACACACACACACCTACATATATACATACATACTGTACATATACTGTATATATATGTAATAGTGTGATGTTGTTGCGCTATATTATGAACTAGACAGGGTGTTATATTTATTTTGAAGTAACGCTTTTATTTTGAAGAACCGGATGTCCGGTGCGGGAAGTGTCTTTGCTGTTTTTCGATTGCTTTACTTCCTCTTCCTTCTGACTTTTGAATGAGAAGGTAATAATAGTTCTTCACTGCTCCGTGTTTCTTCATATTGTAAATAGTCTTCCTAAATGTTCCTAGATACTTGAAAAGTTAACCCAATATTGTTGTGGGTACAAGTGATGTGTTGTTTTGAGTCATTTTTATGCACAATTTCGGTTATTTAGACGTAGAGCGTCGACTGTGTAAATTGTTTAGTAGTATTTACGCATGGTGTTTGAATCACACAGGAGCAGATATCACTCCGCCAGAAAGTTGAGACCTGTGTGTGTGTGTTTCGTGTTTCCAACACAGGTATGTGGATTTGTGCATTATTATTTTGTAAGAAAACGTTTTTGTTAATGTAATTTAATTTATTATTATTTTTATATGAATGAATGAATGTTACTTCCCCTTCCTTCGGACTTTTGAATGAGAAGGAGCAGATATCACTCCGCCAGAAAGTTGAGACCTGTGTGTGTGTGTTTCGTGTTTCCAACACAGGTTTCCAATAAATACTGAACCGACGGCATGGTGAAGTGTCTTTTATTTTAAAAAATTACACAACGCAGAATAAGACTCACTACATATACATACATATATATACAGTATATATATTAGAGATGCGCGGATAGGCAATTATTTCATCCGCAACCGCATCAGAAAGTCGTCAACCATCCGCCATCCACCCGATGTAACATTTGACCAGAACCGCATCCGCCCGCACCCGCCCGTTGTTATATATCTAATATAGACGATGCAAGGCATTAGTGAGGTTATAAAGCTTTTGCCTGTTAAAGAAAGGAGACTGATCCAATGCAGCACAGACATTCGCGTGCCACGCTGTCACGGCCCAGACGCACACCAGTGCGCAATCATATGGGAGCCGCGCTGAGCGCACCTCCAAGCGCGTCTCGCTGCCGGCGACGGCCGGGTATGGGCCCGAGGCTCCAGCGCCATCCATTTTCAGGGCTAGTTGATTCGGCAGGTGGGTTGTTACACACTCCTTAGCGGGTTCCGACTTACATGGCCACCGTCCTGCTGTCTATATCAACCAGGGTGAGCCCCACCCCTTTCGTGAGCGCACTGCGCGCGGAGTGACCCCTGTTACGCGCCCCCGGCAACAGGGGTGGCGGGCAGGTAAGCTGCGCGGGCGGAGCGCGCGGAGTGACCCCTGTTACGAGCCCCCGGCCACGGGGGTGGCGGGCAGGTAAGCTGCTTACCTGCTGCGCGTGACGCCGGCCGCGGCGAAGGCGGACGAGGCGGGGTGTCGGTGCGGTGGTGACCCTGGACGTGCGTCGGGCCCTTCTCGCGGATCGCCTCATCTACGGCTCCCGGTGGGGCCCTCTCGACGGAAGGGGCCTCGGTCCCGGACCCCGGCGAGGCATCCCTTCTCCGCTCCGTAAAAGTGTCCATCTCTTCT
>NC_084552.2:4702500-4817500 GCF_033978685.3 Nerophis lumbriciformis | reverse complement strand
AGTATAGGCGTAATATGATCAAACTTTCTTGTTCTTGTCAAAAGTCTAGCAGCCGCATTTTGTACCAACTGTAATCTTTTAATGCTAGACATAGGGAGACCCGAAAATAATACGTTACAGTAGTCGAGACGAGACGTAACGAACGCATGAATAATGATCTCAGCGTCGCTAGTGGATAAAATAGAACGAATTTTAGCGATATTACGGGGATGAAAGAAGGCCGTTTTAGTAACACTCTTAATGTGTGATTCAAAGGAGAGAGTTGGGTGGAAGATAATACCCAGATTCTTTACTGAGTCGCCTTGTGTAATTGTTTGGTTGTCAAATGTTAAGGTGGTATTATTAAATAAATGTCGGTGTTTAGCAGGACCGATAATCAGCATTTCCGTTTTCTTGGCGTTGAGTTGCAAGAAGTTAGCGGACATCCATTGTTTAATTTCAAATCTGTCATGTCTGTGTGATCATGTTTTGTTTTAGTCATGTTCGGTTTTGTTTTTGGACTTTTTGTGCACTTTTGTTTTGTTTTGTCACCATAGCAACCATTAGTTTTCACCTGTCACGTCACGCACCTGTTTCACGTTTTGAGTCACGCACCTGTTTTCGTTAATCATGTCTATAGTAGAATCGGTGACAAAGGGCAGCCTTGGCGGAGTCCAACCCTCACTGGAAACGTGTCCGACTTACTGCCGGCAATGCGGACCAAGCTCTGACACTGATCATACAGGGAGCGGACTGCCACAATCAGACAGTCCGATACCCCATACTCTCTGAGCACTCCCCACAGGACTTCCCGAGGGACACGGTCGAATGCCTTCTCCAAGTCCACAAAACACATGTAGACTGGTTGGGCAAACTCCCATGCACCCTCAAGGACCCTGCCGAGAGTATAGAGCTGGTCCACAGTTCCACGACCAGGACGAAAACCACACTGTTCCTCCTGAATCCGAGGTTCGACTATCCGACGTAGCCTCCTCTCCAGTACACCTGAATAGACCTTACCGGGAAGGCTGAGGAGTGTGATCCCACGATAGTTAGAACACACCCTCCGGTTCCCCTTCTTAAAGAGAGGATTGTCACCGATTCTGTTCATAACTTTTATGGACATAATTTCTAGGCGCAGTCAAGGCGTTGAGGGGATCTGGTTTGGTGGCTGCAGGATTAGGTCTCTGCTTTTTGCAGATGATGTGGTCCTGATGGCTTCATCTGGCCAGGATCTTCAGCTCTCACTGGATCGGTTTGCAGCCGAGTGTGAAGCGACTGGGATGAGAATCAGCACCTCCAAGTCCGAGTCCATGGTTCTCGCCCGGAAAAGGGTGGAGTGCCATCTCCGGGTTGGGGAGGAGATCTTGCCCCAAGTGGAGGAGTTCAAGTACCTCGGAGTCTTGTTCACGAGTGAGGGAAGAGTGGATCGCGAGATCGACAGGCGGATCGGTGCGGCGTCTTCAGTAATGCGGACGCTGTATCGATCCGTTGTGGTGAAGAAGGAGCTGAGCCGGAAGGCAAAGCTCTCAATTTACCGGTCGATCTACGTTCCCATCCTCACCTATGGTCATGAGCTTTGGGTTATGACCGAAAGGACAGGATCACGGGTACAAGCGGCCGAAATGAGTTTCCTCCGCCGGGTGGCGGGGCTCTCCCTTAGAGATAGGGTGAGAAGCTCTGTCATCCGGTGGGAGCTCAAAGTAAAGCCGCTGCTCCTCCACATCGAGAGGAGCCAGATGAGGTGGTTCGGGCATCTGGTCAGGATGCCACCCGAACGCGTCCCTAGGAAGGTGTTTCGGGCACGTCCGACCGGTAGGAGGCCGCGGGGAAGACCCAGGACACGTTGGGAAGACTATGTCTCCCGGCTGGCCTGGGAACGCCTCGGGGTTCCACAGGAAGAGCTGGACGAAGTGGCTGGGGAGAGGGAAGTCTGGGCTTCCCTGCTTAGGCTGCTGCCCCCGCGACCCGACCTCGGATAAGCGGAAGAAGATGGATGGATGGAGATGGATGGTTTTGTTTTTGGACTTTTTGTGCACTTTTGTTTTGTTTTGTCACCATAGCAACCATTAGTTTTCACCTGTCATGTCACGCACCTGTTTCACGTTTTGAGTCACGCACCTGTTTTCACTAATCATGTCTGTAGTATTTAAGTTCATTGTTTTCAGTTTGTCTGTTTGGCGACATCCCGCATTTATGCTCTACACACTCTTCATCCTCTTAGATCCTGCTTCATGTCCCATGCCAAAGTAAGTTTTTGTTCCATGTTTATAGTCTTTTTGGTTTCATAGTTTGTTCTCCGCCATTGTGCGCGCTTTTCGTTTGATATATTAAATAAATCATGTACTCACATTCCCGTCTCGCCCGAGCCAACTTTCCGTTGCATCCCGGAAAAGCAAACACTCAGGACCAAGTCTTGACAAAGTCGCAGTTTTTTTCATGGTTTGGCCGAGCTCCAGTGCGATTTATTAATGTTTTTTTCCTTCTTTATTATGCATTTTCGGCAGGTGCGACTTATACTCCGGTGCGACTTATACTCCGAAAAATACGGTACTCTGGAATGCCCTCCCGGTAACAGTTAGAGATGCTACCTCAGTAGAAGCATTTAAGTCCCATCTTAAAACTCATTTGTATACTCTAGCCCAGGGGTCGGCAACCTTTACCAGTCAAAGAGCCATTTTTGACAGGTTTCACAAATTAAAGGAAACAATGGGAGCCACAAAAATCCTTTGAAATTTAAAACGAAATTACACTGCATACAAGGTTTTTTTTTGCTTTGTGCTATGTATAAACTAAGGGTCTCAGACACGCGGCCCACACCTTATTCTCTCGAACGTGCCGTGATGGTACAGTATTTAGCGCCCACTTCAACTAGCGTGCCGGCCCAGTCACACGTTGTATGGGGCTTCTGCTTGTTCACGTAAGTGACAGCAAGGCGTACTTGGTCAACAACCACACAGGTTACACTGACGGTGGCGGTATAAAAAACTTTAACACTCTTACTAATAATGCGCCACACTGTGAACCCACATCAAACAAGAATGACAAACACATTTCAGGAGAACATCTGCACCTTAACACAACATAAACACAACAGGACAAATACCCAGAATCCCATGCAGCCCTAACTCTTCCGGGCTACATTATACACCCCCGCTACCAAACCCCGCCCACCTCAACCGACGCGGGTTGATGTGTGGGGGAGCAGGGTTGGGGTGGGGGCGGGGTTTGGTGGTAGCAGTGGTGTATAATGTAGCTCGGAAGAGTCAGGGCTGCATGGGATTCTGGGTATTTGTTCTGTTGTGTTTATGTTGTGTTAAGGTACAGATGTTCTCCTGAAATGTGTTTGTCATTCTTGTTTGGTTTTGGTTCAAAGTGTGGCGCATTATTAGTAAGAGTCTTAAAGTTGTTTTATATGGTCACCGTCAGTGTAACCTGTGTGGCTGTTGACCAAGTATGCCTTGCTGTCACTTGATGCATACAACAAAAGGCTAGGCTGGCACGCTGTTGGTACATATTGTAGAGTGCGCTAAATGCTGTACCATCATGGCAGACCCTTATTATTATTGTTAGGGTGAAAATCGGAGAATATCAATCTCGGGAATTTTCTGCAAGGGGAATCCAAATCCGGAAATCTCCCGGGAGGGTCGGCAAGTATGCAGCTGAGCCGCATAGGAGTGATCAAAGAGCCGCATGCGGCTCCGGAGCCGCGGGTTGCCGACCCCTGCTCTAGCCTTTAAATAGACCCCCTTTTTTAGACCAGTTGATCTGCCGTTTCTTTTCTCCTCTGCTCCCCTCTCCCTTGTGGAGGGGGAGACACACAGGTCCGGTGGCCATGGATGAAGTGCTGGCTGTCCAGAGTCGGGACCCGGGGTGGACCGCTGGCCTGTGCATCGGTTGGGGACATCTCTGCGCTGCTGACCCGTCTCCGCTCGGGATGGTTTCCTGCTGGCCCCACTATGGACTGGACTCTTACTAATATGTTGGATCCACTATGGACTGGACTCTTACTATTATGTTAGATCCACTATGGACTGGACTCTCACTATTATGTTAGATCCACTATGGACTGGACTCTCACTATTATGTTAGATCCACTATGGACTGGACTCTCACTATTATGTTAGATCCACTATGGACTGGACTCTCACTATTATGTTAGATCCACTATGGACTGGACTCTTACTATTATGTTAGATCCACTATGGACTGGACTCTCACTATTATGTTAGATCCACTATGGACTGGTCTCTCACTATTATGTTAGATCCACTATGGACTGGACTCTTACTATTATGTTAGATCCACTATGGACTGGTCTCTCACTATTATGTTAGATCCACTATGGACTGGACTGTCACTATTATGTTAGATCCACTATGGACTGGACTCTCACTATTATGTTAGATCCACTATGGACTGGACTCTCACTATTATGTTAGATCCACTATGGACTGGACTCTCACTATTATGTTAGATCCACTATGGACTGGACTCTCACTATTATGTTAGATCCACTATGGACTGGACTCTCACTATTATGTTAGATCCACTATGGACTGGACTCTCACTATTATGTTAGATCCACTATGGACTGGACTCTTACTATTATGTTAGATCCACTATGGACTGGACTCTTACTATTATGTTAGATCCACTATGGACTGGACTCTTACTGTTATGTTAGATCCACTATGGACTGGACTCTTACTATTATGTTAGATCC
The DNA here is from genome assembly GCF_033978685.3 of Nerophis lumbriciformis. Lineage (NCBI taxonomy): Eukaryota > Metazoa > Chordata > Actinopteri > Syngnathiformes > Syngnathidae > Nerophis > Nerophis lumbriciformis. Next base: position 4,812,795 of record NC_084552.2, on the reverse strand, counting down.
ACTATGGACTGGACTCTCACTATTATGTTAGATCCACTATGGACTGGACTCTTACTGTTATGTTAGATCCACTATGGACTGGAATCTCACTATTATGTTAGATCCACTATGGACTGGAATCTCACTATTATGTTAGATCCACTATGGACTGGACTCTCACTATTATGTTAGATCCACTATGGACTGGACTCTCACTATTATGTTAGATCCACTATGGACTGGACTCTCACACTATTATGTTAGATCCACTATGGACTGGACTCTTACTATTATGTTAGATCCACTATGGACTGGACTCTTACTATTATGTTAGATCCACTATGGACTGGACTCTCACAATATTATGTCAGACCCACACATTGATTGAGTGATTGATTGAAAAAGCTGGATAGTTTTAACAACACTGCAAAAAAATCAGTGTTCAAAAACAAGAAAAAAAAATACAAAAATAAGGGGTATTTTATTTGAACTAAGCAAAATGATCTGCCAATAGAACAAGAAAATTTGGCTTTTCAAGACTTTCCAAAACAAGTCAAATTAGCTAACCTCAATGAACCCCAAAAATACCTTAAAATAAGTATATTCTCACTAATAACAAGTGCACTTTTCTTGGTAGAAAAAAAATATGTTGAAAAATATTTTTAAATTAAGTAAATGCTAGTGCCATTATCTTGACATAATGATATGCGCTCGGCATTACATTTCTTGAAACCATACTAAAAACTAATTTATTGTTCTTAATGGAAAGGCAACGAGGCAACCGCTTGTTACTCTCGGGGTTTCCTAGCCGCTCAGGCAAATCGTATTGTCTAAAAATGCATTTTTCCATCGACAACATGACATCATCGCGCCAAGTGCGTGCTCTTTCAGTCAATTAGTGCGCATATATACAGCCCGACCAAAACATTTTTAAATGCAATTTTGAGGAATTTATCTGAATGTGCATGAACTATTTCTGTTCAAAATAGTTTGAAATGTTAAATGTTGTCAAGACTGGGACTATGGCGTGGTTTGTTCTCCCGTGGTGCAAATGAACATTTGGACCAGATATGACTTGCAGGTGAATACATATTTAATTTTACAATAACAAAAGGAACAAACTAAAGGCGCGCACAAGGGCGGAAGTACAAGACTTGACTATAAACACAAAACTTGCACAAGGGCAGAAACTATGAACAATTAAACAAACCTTGCAAACTATGGCTTGAATAAAGAAAACTTACTTGGCATGGACAAAAAAGGAGCAGCGTGAACGATGGACATGAAAAGGAGTTAGAAATGTGTCGAGCATAAATGTGGGGATGTCGTCAGGACGAACAACAGAAAATGAATGAACTTAAATACTATGGACATGATTAGTGAAAGCAGGTGCGTGACTCAAAACGTGAAACAGGTGCGTGACGTGACAGGTGAAAACTAATGGTTGCTATGGTGACAAACAAGAGTGCACAATGAGTCCAAACGTGGAACAGGTGAAACTAATGGGTAATCATGGAAACAAGACAAGGGAGTGAAAAGCCAGAAACTAAACAAAACATGACTTAAAACAAAACATGATTACACAGACATGACAAATGTTTAAATATTAACTGTCAATTTACTGTGCCAACTGTACTACTATATGAGTACGTATTTCCTATTGTTTCATTGAAAATAAAACAGCAAAGTCCATTTGGCTGTCATCCGTTTTAATTATGAGACACAATTGTGTCAAAATCATGATTTTTTTTTTTTTCATGCTTGATATAAGAAATGATTACTTTAAAAAAGTAGTTTTATACTTGTGAGTGTTGATGACACAGCTTTGCAACAGTTGATATTCTAGTTTCAAGCATGTTTTACTCAATATAGGTCATCAAATCTCAACAACAAGCTGTAATATCTTACTGAGATCATTTAGGACCAAAAACATTATCACAATTTCAGAAGGGTTAAAACCATTAAAAATCAGTTCCCAGTGGCTTATTTTATTTTTCGAAGTTTTATTCAAAATTTTACCCATCACGCAATATCCCTAAAAAAAGCTTCAAAGTGCCTGATTTTAACCATCGTTATATACACCCGTCCATTTTCCTGTGACGTCACATAGTGATGCCAACACAAACAAACATGACGGATAGAACAGCAAGCTATAGCGACATTAGCTCGGATTCGGACTCGGATTTCAGCGGCTTAAGCGATTCAACAGATTACGCATGTATTGAAACGGATGGTTGTAGTGTGGAGGCAGGTAGCGAAAACGAAATTGAAGAAGAAACTGAAGCCATACCTGCCAACTTTTGAAATCAGAAAAACCTAGTAGCCAGGGTCCAAGGGCCGCAGGCCCCGGTAGGTCCAGGACAAAGTCCTGGTGGAGGGTTCAGGGCTTCGCCCCCCGACGCAAAATGATTATTAGCATTCAGACAGGTTAAAATGTTGCTAAAACCATCACTTTTCTATCAGTCACAGTGACTTTTCAAAACAAAAATATTACAGCAAAAATCATATGGGTTGATTGACATGTTTATTCTGTAAGCTAACTTCAATAGTTTGAAATTATTTTGACAGTTAATGCCAGTTATCCTGTCAACCTTTCACAAGACTTCAATTTGTTAATTGAAAGTATAAACAGTATAAACACTTTTTACAGTAAACAAATGGTAAAACAGTACTAAACAATTCCATTAAAAAAAAAATTGGTGTCATTATTAACTTTCTGTCCAAGCTTGTATAATCTACTGCCTTGTTCAATTGTAAAAAATATTCTGTGCCTAAAATTCACATTTCTATCACAATTATCATACTGTAAACATGGTAAGCTAACTTCATTAAAATTAATAGTCCTGTCAATAGCATGGAATTACAATTCAAATGTAGTTTTTTTGTAAGCCTTTCAAAAGAATTCAAAATATGAAAAATTAATGACAATTAATTGAAGCCATCAGACACTTGAAAAGTGGCACATCACATCTCTAATGTAATCATTTGAACTTTTCAACAGAAATAGCACTGCAAAAATATTAAGGACATACTTCTGTATTTTGGTAGTTATGCTGTCAACATTTAACAAGATTTCTTCAACTTGGACTTGAAAGCATAAATAGTATAAACACTTTTAACAGTATGTCGTGCTGTGAAATACAGCCGACAGGATTGCGCACCAAACACGAAGCAAGGCCAAAGCGCGTGCATGCTGCAGGAGAACAAAGGACTTCTTTCATTTAAGGTTTGTGATAAACCATCAAACTCATTTGTTAAAAGGACTCTATAGTAATATAAAGCGAATTTTTCTGGACATTATCATGCAAGAAAAGTTTATTTTTGGGACCGCGATCACCGCGTAATGATTTTTAAAGGTTGCATTACAAACATTTAACTGTCCCATGTGATCAGCCAGTGCGATTGGAAGTCCATGCTCAATTATTGCCTCCGTAAATAAAACTTCGGCATTTATCACATCCAAAGAATCTGTTTGGGCGACGAAAAACGTTGAAAGTTTTCCACTTGTATCGCTAGCAACGGCATTAGACTTGTGTTTTTTTGTCCCAACGTGGTCTTTTACATCGCTAATTCCTCCGTGTCCGATCGAAAAATCTTGTCTGCACAAGGTGCAATTCGCGTAGTTTTCACCCTTTTTTTTTTTTTTAATTAATGAAAAACCGTATTTTTTATCACTGCAACCGTAACCCGGAATAGGTTGATGAAAACCGTACGAATTACGGGAAAACCGGAGTAGTTGGCAGGTATGTGAAGCTATTGAGCCATATCGGTTTGAACCGTATGCAAGCGAAACCGACGAAAACGACACGACAGCCGGCGACACGGGAGAAAGCGAGGACGAATTCGGCGATCGCCTTCTAACCAACGATTGGTATGTGTTTGTTTGGCATTAAAGGAAACTAACAACTATGAACTAGGTCAGGGGTCGGCAACCCAAAATGTTGAAAGAGCCATATTGGACCAAAAATACAAAAACTAATCTGTCTGGAGCCGCAAAAAATTAAAAGCCATATTACATATAGTGTGCCATGATATATAAACTGAATTAAGAGGACTTAAAGGAACTAAATTACCTCAAATATAGCTACAAATGAGGCATAATGATCAATCAATCAATCAATCTTTATTTATATAGCCCTAAATCACAAGTGTCTCAAAGGGCTGCACAAGCCACAACGACATCCTCGGTACAAAGCCCACATAAGGGCAAGGAAAAACTCACCCCAGTGGGACGTCGATGTGAATGACTATGAGAAACCTTGGAGAGGACCGCATATGTGGGTAACCCCCCCCCCCTCTAGGGGAGACCGAAAGCAATGGATGTCGAGTGGGTCTGACATAATATTGTGAGAGTCCGGTCCATAGTGGATCCAACATAATAGTAAGAGTCCAGTCCATAGTGGGGCCAGCAGGACACCATCCCGAGCGGAGACGGGTCAGCAGCGCAGAGATGTTCCCAGCCGATGCACAGGCGAGCGGTCCACCCCGGGTCCCGACTCTGGACAGCCAGCACTTCATCCATGGCCACCGGACCTGTGCCCCCCACCCCCTCAAGGAAAAGGGGAGCAGAGGAGAAAAGAAAAGAAACGGCAGATCAACTGGTCCAACAGGGGGGCTATTTAAAGGCTAGAGTATACAAATGAGTTTTAAGATGGGACTTAAATGCTTCTAATGATGCAATAGAGATGTCCGATAATATCGGCCTGCCGATATTATCGGCCTATAAATGCTTTAAAATGTAATATCGAAAATTATCGGTATCGTTTTTTTTATCGTTTGTTTTTTTTATTTTGTTTTTATTAAATCAACATAAAAAACATAATATACACTTAAAATTAGAGCCCCAACCCAAAAAACCTCCCTCCCCCATTTACACTCATTCACACAAAAGGGTTGTTTCTTTCTGTTATTAATATTGTGGTTCCTACATTATATATCAATATATATCAATACAGTCTGCAAGGGATACAGTCCGTAAGCACACATGATTGTGCTTGCTGCTGCTCCACTAATAGTACTAACCTAGTACTAACAGTTAATTTTACTCATTTTCATTATATACTAGTTTCTATGTAACTGTTTTTATACGGTTTTACTTTCTTTTTATTCAAGAAAATATTTTAAATTTATTTAGTTTATTTATTTATTTTTTTTAAAGGACCTTATCTTCACCATACCTGGTTGTCCAAATTAGGCATAATAATGTGTTAATTCCACGACTGTATATATCGGTATCGGTAATTAAAGAGTTGGACAATATCGGAATATCGGATATCGGCGAAAAGCCATTATCGGACATCCCTTAATATGTACATATAGCTAGCCTAAATAGCATGTTAGCATCGATTAGCTTGCAGACATGCAGTGACCAAATATGTCTGATTAGCACTCCACACAAGTCAATAGCATCAACAAAAGTCACCTTTGTGCATTCATGCACAACCTTAAAAGTTTGGTGGACAAAATGAGACAGAAAAAGAAGTGGCATAAAACACGTCCTAGAAAGTCGGAGAAAGTTATGCATGTAAGCAAACTACGGTGAGTTCAAGGACCGCCAAAATTAGTAGGACAAAACGGCGCTCGTCATCAGTGAAGCATGTTTAATACAAACAGTGTGCTTTATAACAATTAGGGAGGTTTGTGTCATGTTTGTCCGTATTAAAACAAAAAATATATTTTTTTCCCCCTCATTTTTTTCCATTTTTCATACATTTTTGAAAAAGCTCCAGAGAGCCACTAGGGCGGTGCTAAAGAGCCGCATGCGGCTCTAGAGCCGCGGGTTGCCGACCCCTGAACTAGGTTTACAGCATATGAAATACATTTGGCAACAACATGCACTTTGAGAGTGCAGACAGCCCAGTTTTCATCAATTAATATATTCTGTAGACATACCCTCATCCGCTCTCTTTTCCTGAAAGCTGATCTGTCCAGTCCAGTTGGAAATGCATCTGCTTTGAGTGTCGCAGGATATCCACACATTCTTGCCATCTCTGTCGTAGCATAGCTTTCGTCGGTAAAGTGTGCGGAACAAACGTCCAATTTCTTGCCACTTTCGCATCTTTTGGGCCACTGGTGCAACTTGAATCCGGCCCTGTTCGTGTTGTTACACCCTCCGACAACACACCGACGAGGCATGATGTCTCCAAGGTACGGAAAACAGTCGAAAAAAACGGAAAATAACAGAGCTGATTTGACTCGGTGTTTGTAATGTGTTTGAGAAAATGGCGGATTGCTTCCCGATGTGACGTCACGGGAGTGAATAATAGAAAGGCGTTTAATTCGCCAAAATTCACCCATTTAGAGTTCGGAAATCGGTTAAAAAAATATATGGTCTTTTTTCTGCAACATCAAGGTATAAATTGACGCTTACATAGGTCTGGTGATAATGTTCCCCTTTAAGGTCTCCTTCTAAGGTCTGTGGCGATTTCTGAACTGAATCGCAAGATGGATCACATCATGGAAAACCTTGCTATAAAGGAAGGTTTGGATATGAGAGCCAGCATGGACGAATAGAACAGACAAGTCATTGTTAATGCCTGTTCGAGAAAAAACAAAAATCCTTATCCACAAATTGACTTCCCCGAATGGCCTTGAGGCTGTTCTGTAATCATCCCCTGAGGAATTTCAAAGACGGACGCTTTTTGACCTCCCTCCCACATCCCCTCCTCAACGACACCTGGGAATCGAACTTTGCTTGCATTGCATGCAGAACGACTCTGGGCTTATGAACATTTACACTTCACCCAAAGACAATGGGCATATATACAAACACACTCCCCATCCCCATCCAACGCCCCTCACCGCCACAGTCGAAAAACGGAAAATAACAGAGCTGATTTGACTCGGTGTTTGAGAAAATGGCGGATTGCTTCCCGAGAGCGAATAATAGAAAGGCGTTTAATTCGCCAAAATTCACCCATTTAGAGTTCGGAAATCGGTTAAAAAAATATATGGTCTTTTTTCTGCATCATCAAGGTGTCATGTCTGTGTGATCATGTTTTTGTTTTGGTCATGTTCGGTTTTGTTTTTGGACTTTTTGTGCACTTTTGTTTTGTCACCATAGCAACCATTAGTCCTGTATGTATATATGTCATGTCTGTGTAATCATGTTTTGTTTTAGTCATGTTTTGTTTTGTTTAGTTATTGGACTCTTTAGTTTCTGGCTTTTCACTCCCTTGTCTTGTTTCCATGATTACCCATTAGTTTCACCTGTTCCACGTTTGGACTCATTGTGCACTCTTGTTTGTCACCATAGCAACCATTAGTTTTCACCTGTCACGTCACGCACCTGTTTCACGTTTTGAGTCACGCACCTGTTTTCGTTAATCATGTCTATAGTATTTAAGTTCATTGTCTTCAGTTTGTCGTTCTGACGACATCCCGCATTTATGCTTCTGCACACTCTCCGCACCCTTATGACCCTTGCTGCTCTTTTTTCATGCCGGTTCTATGCCAAGTAAGTTTTTGTTTATTAAGCCACAGTTTGTGTTTTTTTGTTGTTCATAGTTTCTGCCTCTGTGCAAGTATTTGTTTTCATAGCCAAGTCGTTTTCTCCGCCACTGTGCGCGCTTTTCGTTTGTACTTTTTTTTTTGTAGTTATAGTGTTTAAATAAAAATGTACTTACATTCCCGTTTCGCCCGAGCCAACTTTCCGTTGCATCCCGGAAAAGCAAACACCCAGGACCAAGTCATGACACAAGGTATATATTGACGCTTACATAGGTCTGGTGATAATGTTCCCCTTTAAAACAAGTAAAACACTCTAACATAAAGTCTGCTTAGTGAGAAGAATTATCTTATCAGACAGAAAATAAGCAAATATCACCTTTATTTGCTCTTCTATTTCTGGGGCTGAGGTTGCTGAGGTAGTTAAAAAGCTCCTCGGTGGCAAGGCCCCGGGGGTGGATGAGATCCGCCCGGAGTTCCTTAAGGCTCTGGATGCTGTGGGGCTGTCTTGGTTGACAAGACTCTGCAGCATCGCGTGGACATCGGGGGCGGTACCTCTGGATTGGCAGACCGGGGTGGTGGTTCCTCTCTTTAAGAAGGGGAACCGGAGGGTGTGTTCCAACTATCGTGGGATCACACTCCTCAGCCTTCCCGGTAAGGTCTATTCAGGTGTACTGGAGAGGAGGCTACGCCGGATAGTCGAACCTCGGATTCAGGAGGAACAGTGTGGTTTTCGTCCTGGTCGTGGAACTGTGGACCAGCTCTATACTCTCGGCAGGGTCCTTGAGGGTGCATGGGAGTTTGCCCAACTAGTCTACATGTGCTTTGTGGACTTGGAGAAGGCATTCGACTGTGTCCCTCGGGAAGTCCTGTGGGGAGTGCTCAGAGAGTATGGGGTATCGGACTGTCTGATTTTGGCGGTCCGCTCCCTGTATGATCAGTGTCAGAGCTTGGTCCGCATTGCCGGCAGTAAGTCGGACACGTTTCCAGTGAGGGTTGGACTCCGCCAAGGCTGCCCTTTGTCACCGATTCTGTTCATAACTTTTATGGACAGAATTTCTAGGCGCAGTCAAGGCGTTGAGGGGATCCGGTTTGGTGGCTGCAGGATTAGGTCTCTGCTTTTTGCAGATGATGTGGTCCTGATGGCTTCATCTGGCCAGGATCTTCAGCTCTCGCTGGATCGGTTCGCAGCCGAGTGTGAAGCGACTGGGATGAGAATCAGCACCTCCAAGTCCGAGTCCATGGTTCTCGCCCGGAAAAGGGTGGAATGCCATCTTCGGGTTGGGGAGGAGACCCTGCCCCAAGTGGAGGAGTTCAAGTACCTCGGAGTCTTGTTCATGAGTGAGGGAAGAGTGGATCGTGAGATCGACAGGCGGATCGGTGCGGCATCTTTAGTAATGCGGACGCTGTATCGATCCGTTGTGGTGAAGAAGGAGCTGAGTCGGAAGGCAAAGCTCTCAATTTACCGGTCGATCTACGTTCCCATCCTCACCTATGGTCATGAGCTTTGGGTTATGACCGAAAGGACAAGATCACGGGTACAAGCGGCCGAAATGAGTTTCCTCCGCCAGGTGGCAGGGCTCTCCCTTAGAGATAGGGTGAGAAGCTCTGCCATCCGGGGGGAGCTCAAAGTAAAGCCGCTGCTCCTCCACATCGAGAGGAGCCAGATGAGGTCAGGATGCCACCCGATCGCCTCCCTCGAGAGGTGTTTAGGGCACGTCCGACCGGTAGGAGGCCACGGGGAAGAACCAGGACACGCTGGGAAGACTATGTCTCCCGGCTGGCCTGGGAACGCCTCGGGATCGCCCGGGAGGAGCTGAACGAAGTGGCTGGGGAGAGGGAAGTCTGGGCTTCCCTGCTTAGGCTGCTGCCCCCGCGACCCGACCTCGGATAAGCGGAAGAAGATGGATGGATGGATGGCACCCTTATTTGAGATATTTAATCTCATTTAGATTTCAGTTTTTGCAGTGAACTGTGTACATTTACGACATCAACTCGGAGTTAATTAATCATGCAAAACCAGCCGGATGCAAATGAATCCGAATGCTATCATGCTCGTAGTTGTAAAGTTTGATTGATAAACAACAATTTTTCTAACGTTACCAGTCAACCTTGCCGGGCTTAAATACGCACATGTTTAAATTGGCGAAGGGAATAAACAGACCACCCCGCCAATACTAATGGCGCTTTCGCCTGTTAGCCACGCGGCTATGTTTTAATTATAATGCAGCATGCTTTCAATGGCTGCCTTTTAATAGAAAGGACAAATTAATTGTGTACACGTCGCCGTGCCACATCGGGAATTGGAATAATGAAGAATCAATGGAGCAACATATTGGATGTAGATGGTCATCAATACGGATGTGAGCAGGGAGCAGGACTGTGGGGCCACTTGACGGGGGAATTGCACTTATTTTGGAATGTTGCCTATCATTTACAATCCTTATGAGAGACAAGAAGACAAAAGGTCTTGCTTTCTAAAATATAAAAATCGGCTCATCTAGGTGGCGAGCGATGCAGCTAATGGGAGCAATCAATTCTACCACTGAATCACTTTAAAAATGCATTCAAAAAACGTCAACAATACTTCATCTACATCCCGTAAGTGAGGATGGTCTGTGGAATAGCTAAGTCCTTGGGTGAGTTCCTCTGATCATGTTGGTGTCACCATCTTTAAAGGGGAACATTATCACCAGACCTATGTAAGCGTCAATATATACCTTGATGTTGCAGAAAAAAGACCATATATTTTTTTAACCGATTTCCGAACTCTAAATGGGTGAATTTTGGCGAATTAAACGCCTTTCTAATATTCGACGGAAGCTATGCTACGACAGAGATGGCAAGAATTTGTGGATATCCTGCGACACTCAAAGCAGATGCATTTCCAACGATAAAGTCAAAGAAATCTGCCGCCAGACCCCCATTGAATCTGCCAGAGTGTGTGAGCAATTCAGGGACAAAGGACCTCGGTAGCACGGCAAGCAATGGCGGCAGTTTGAACCGGCATGAAAAAAGAGCAGCAAGGGTCATAAGGGTGCGGAGAGTGTGCAGAAGCATAAATGCGGGATGTCGTCAGAACGACAAACTGAAGACAATGAACTTAAATACTATAGACATGATTAACGAAAACAGGTGCGGGACTCAAAACGTGAAACAGGTGCGTGACGTGACAGGTGAAAACTAATGGTTGCTATGGTGACAAAACAAAAGTGCACAAAAAGTCCAAAAACAAAACCGAACATGACCAAAACAAAAACATGATCACACAGACATGACACCTTGATGTTGCAGAAAAAAGACCATATATTTTTTTAACCGATTTCCGAACTCTAAATGGGTGAATTTTGGCGAATTAAACGCCTTTCTATTATTCGCTCTCGGAGCGTGACGTCACATCGGGAAGCAATCCGCCATATTCTCAAACACATTATAAACACCAAGTCAAATCAGCTCTGTTATTTTCCGTTTTTTTTCGACTGTTTTCCATACCTTGGAGACATCATGCCTCGTCGGTGTGTTGTCGGAGGGTGTAACAACACGAACAGGGACAGATTCAAGTTGCACCAGTGGCCCAAAGATGCGAAAGTGGCAAGAAATTGGACGAAATTTGTTCAAAATACGAGGGTGTGGGGAAAGCCGACGAAATGGTCAGTCGTTTGTTCCGCACACTTTACCGACGAAAGCTATGCTACGACAGAGATGGCAAGAATGTGTGGATATCCTGCAACACTCAAAGCAGATGCATTTCCAACTGGACTGGACAGATCAGCTTTCAGGAAAAGAGAGCGGATGAGGGTATGTCTACAGAATATATTAATTGATGAAAACTGGGCTGTCTGCACTCTCAAAGTGCATGTTGTTGCCAAATGTATTTCATATGCTGTAAACCTAGTTCATAGTTGTTAGTTTCCTTTAATGCCAAACAAACACATACCAATCGTTGGTTAGAAGGCGATCGGCGAATTCGTCCTCGCTTTCTCCCGTGTCGTTTTCGTCGGTTTCGCTTGCATACGGTTCAAACCGATATGGCTCAATAGCTTCAGTTTCTTCTTCAATTTCGTTTTCGCTACCTGCCTCCACACTACAACCATCCGTTTCAATACATCCGTAATCTGTTGAATCGATTAAGCCGCTGAAATCCGAGTCTGAATCCGAGCTAATGTCGCTATAGCTTGCTGTTCTTTCCGCCATGTTTATTTGTATTGGCTTCACTATGTGACGTCACAGGAAAATGGACGGGTGTATATAACGATGGTTAAAATCAGGCACTTTGAAGCTTTTTTTAGGGATATTGCGTGATGGGTAAAATTTTGAAAAAAACTTCGAAAAATATAATAAGCCACTGGTGTCATGACTTGGTCCGGGGTGTGTGCTTTTCCAGGATGCAACGGAAAGTTGGCACGGGCGAGACGGGAATTAAGGTACATGATTTATTTATTAACTATAAATACAAAAAAAGGATCAAACAAAAGGCGCGCACAGTGGCGGAGAATAAACTATGAACAATTAAACAAAACTTGCAAACTATGGCTTGAATAAAGAAAACTTACTTGGCATGGACAAAAAAGGAGCAGCGTGAACATGGACATGAAACAATGGACAGAGCATAAATGTGGTGTGAGGTCGTCAGGACGAACAACAGAAAATGAATGAACTTAAATACTATGGACATGATTAGTGAAAGCAGGTGCGTGACTCAAAACGTGAAACAGGTGCGTGACGTGACAGGTGAAAACTAATGGTTGCTATGATGACAAACAAGAGTGCACAATGAGTCCAAACGTGGAACAGGTGAAACTAATGGGGTAATCATGGAAACAAGACAAGGGAGTGAAAAGACAGAAAGTAAAGAGTCCTATAACTAAACAAAAACATGACTTAACACAAAACATGATTACACAGACATGACAACTGGGAACTGATTTTTAATGGTTTTAACCATTCTGAAATTGCGATAATGTTCCCCTTTAAAGCTGCAGACGATGCTGAATGGACTTCTCCTTTAATCGTGACCATTTGTGAAAGAAGTTCAAAATCAATCGTAGCATTGTTTTATGTTCGCTTAAAATATAGTTTTCATACACTGAGTACATGCGGTGTAGTGAATCTGGTCTCCAAAGACAGATGGCGGCATACTTGCCAACCCTCCCGAATTTTCCGGGAGACTCCCGAAATTCAGCGCCTCTCCCGAAAACCTCCCGGGACAAATATTCTCCCGAAAATCTCCCGATTTTCAGCCGGAGCTGGAGGCCACGCCCCCTCCAGCTCCATGCGGACCTGAGTGAGGACAGCCTTTTTTCAGACGGGAAGACAACAGGGTGACAAGAACTAAATCATCCAGACTAGAGATAAATTGTATTATTATGTTTATCTTACCTAAAAATAAATATATTTACTAATTAAAAAAACCAAAAACGGAATACATTTTTACTATATTTTGCTAAAAACGTCAAAATTAATTGTATTTTTATTTGTATTTTTTCTGACTCCTTATTACATCCAGCCATAGAATTATACATTAAAATAAACATATTTGAAATAATTAATTTTAAATGATCATAATTCATTTAAAATGACCATATTTAATTATTAAAATAATTGCTTGTTTATCAACAACTTTAGCATTTTATTCATTACATTTTGAAGCTCTCAGAAGCCAAGTTATGTTATATTCCTTAATATTTATTTATGCAAGTTTGAAGTATCAATTATCTAAACACAGTTTTGTTTGCATATTTTCAGGATATATATATATATATATATATATATATATATAAATATATATATATATATATATATATATATATATATATATATATATATATATATTTATGTATGAAATACTTGACTTGGTGAATTCTAGCTGTCAATATACACCTCCCCTCTTAACCACGCCCCCAGCCACGCCCCGTTTCACCCCTGACCACGCCCACCGCCCCCCACCTCCCGAAATCGGAGGTCTCAAGGTTGGCAAGTATGGATGGCGGACAGTTCAAAGACTACAAGTGGCATTTTTTTTACTTCTCCGCGTAGGAGTCGTAAATCATTATGATGTTTGGACTACGAAAAACATGGAAAGAACCAATTTATTTGGTAGAATCAACCCAGAATTGCAGGTATAATTACCCAGCATATGGGTTGAATCCATAACCCATTTTTCTGGGTTAAATAGGAACACACACACACACACACACACACACACACACACACACACACACACACACACACACACACACACTCATCAATTACCGGGGCGTTGATTTAGTGATTGGTGACTCTTTAAAAGACTCAACTCACACAATGACAATGCTTTTGCTGCTACTACAAGATGCCGCAGTGACGAATATTTATTTGAACGCTTTAGGCTACCTCAGCGGTCCCCCCTTTCTTAAACTTATGTTTTGACATTATGTATTCCCCCCGCGGGATAATACAAATTTCTCCTGTAATCTGTTTGTGTTTGCTCTGTGTGCTTGATATTCAGCTTTTCCGCCGGAATTGTGCCCTTATATGGGGAATTAAGGGCGTTTACCTATGCAAATTACGGGATTAAGGGTGTTTACATATGAAATAAGGGCGTGTTTATATGCAAATTATGATAGAAACGCACGCGCTAACTATTTGGCATTCAGCAATTTAAGAACAGCAGGTGGGAATAATTTGACCGTTTATGAACACGTCATGAATTTAGGGGACGGCCTGGCGAAGTTGGTAGAGTGGCTGTGCCAGCAATCGGAGTGTTGCTGGTTACTGGGGTTCAATCCCCACCTTCTACCATCCTAGTCACGTCCGTTGTGTCCTTGGGGCAAGACACTTCACCCCTTGCTCCTGATGGCTGCTGGTTAGCGCCTTGCATGGCAGCTCCCGCCATCAGCGTGTGAATGTGTGTGTGAATGGGCGAATTCGGTAATACTGTCAAAGCGCTTTGAGTACCTTGAAGGTAGAAAAGCGCTATACAAGTATAACCCATTTATCATTTATTTATTATTTAATGGCCTCCTCTTAGGAAACCACTTAGGAGGAAAGATAAGAGTTGGGAACTTATTGCTGAATTGGGCCCGGTCATACTTGCCAACATACTTCCCGGGAGACTCCCGAATTTCAGTGCCCCCCCCCGAAAATCTACCGGGGCAACCATTCTCCCGAATTTCTCCCGATTTCCACCCAGACAACAATATTGGGGGCGTGCCTTAAAGACACTGCCTATTAGCGTCTCCTACAACCTGTCGTCACATTCGCTTTCCCTCCATTCAAGCAGCTTGCCGACCCAGTTACATAATATATGCGGCTTTAACACACTGCAAACAGCCATACAGGTCACACTGTGGGTGGCCGTATAAACAACTTTAACACTGTTACAAATATGCGCCACACTGTGAACCCACACCAAACAAGAATGATATATGATTTATGTGAATATGATGTAATAGATAAGAATGTCTGATGCTGGATGTCAATAAAAATAAAATGGAAAAAAAAAGAAAAGAAGAATGACAAACACATTTCGGGAGAACATCTGCACCGTAACACAACATAAACACAACAGAACAAATACCCAGAATCCCATGCAGTACTAACTCTTCTGGAATGCTACAATATACACCCCCCCCCCCCCCCCCCCCACTACCAACCCCCAACCCCACCCACCTCAACCTCCTCATTTCGGGAGAACATCCAATCCAATCCAATCCACTTCAATCCAATCCACTTTATTTATATAGCACATTTAAACAACAAGATGTTTCCAAAGTGCTGCACAACAATATTAAACACAATTAAAAACAATATAAAATAAATATGACTAAAAACGATTTTAAAGGGTAAAACCAATTAAAACAGTAAATAGAAATCAAAATTGATAAAAACACAGAGGACAACAGAGGACCACACAACTCACGTAGTGTTAAAAGCCAGAGAATAAAAGTGGGTCTTAAGACGAGACTTAAAACACTCCACTGTGGGAGCAGTTCGAACATGGAGGGGCAGAGTGTTCCAGAGCTTAGGGCCGACCACAGAGAAGGCCCTGTCTCCCCTGGTTTTAAGTCTCGTCTTGGGCACCGTAACGCAACATAAACACAACAGAACAAATGCCCAGAATCCCTAACTTGGACGCTACAATATATACCCCCAGCTACCACCAAACCCCGCCCCATCTCCCGAATTCGGAAGTCTCAAGGTTGGCAAGTATGGGCTCAGTGTCCACAGGGCTCTCGACGTGGGTTTCATCTTGCCCACTAAAACCTGAACATCCTGTAGGCTGACAGGAGTAAAGGAAGACCATGATGAGCACAAAGCGGTAAAGATTGCTTTGGTTTTCGTACAATCATCCAAAAAATCCAGTATAACGCTGTAATCGGACGGGAACGTTCGACGACATATCTGAGTCAACACACGTGCACTGCAGTGGCGAAGGCGGTAAACGGCACAGTCGGTAGTTTGTTCCAAAATAAAGCTTTGCGCGTTCGCCGATGTGCCGGTAATCCTGTTTCATGCTCTCCTGGAGAGGAGTCGCACCATCGCCCCCCCCGGGCATGACAATCCCACCTACAGGAGTGTATCAGCAACCTCCGCAAGAGCCGCTATGACTGATGTGTTTACGCCTTTTCCCTTATCACGTTTTCCCCTCCGTACTCTCGGGGGGGGTGGGTAGACGACAGACTCCTCGACGAACACAGCCGATCAAGGAGAGGGTGGCGTTATTTTGGAAACGGCAGTAATCTAGTTCAGTGTTTTTCAACCACTGTGCCGCGGCACACACACCGGCCCTAACCAATCTGGCGCCCTAGGCAAGATTTTAGGTGGCGCCCCCCCACATCGGCAGTGAAGTGTATATACTCACAAGAAACCGGATAGCTTTGTCTTTGACCTTTTTTTTACTTAAAGAAAGCAAATTAACAATCAGAATAGTTAACAAGATAAAAAAAAATATGAATAAATAAATGAATGCAAAAATGAATATATGAAATACAATATTTTTTACATACATATTGCTTAATTAACATGAATGATGTGCACTTTAACAACTAGGCTTACAACTATACCTAATATATAAAGGGGTGGAAAAGTGACTATTACCTGCAGGGCAAACATTAGCTAACCAGAAGGCAATAACAATGTAAACAAAAAACACCTGCTTAGATCTAATACAAATGTCCCTGAGGAATGTAAGGTGGGAGTACTGTAATTACCTAACGTTACATTATTATTTTCCATAACAATTTAGCCCCCTCCACAATATTAACCCGACGTTAAAACAGAACTAGCTATTTATTGATTAGCAATTGCCGAATCATGTAACATTAGCTTAATGCTAAAAAGACAGGTTACTATCACATTCTGTAACAGACAAATAATTTCATGTAGGCTAACGTTACCTACCTGCTACCTCTTTCTTTTCTCGTTTCTCCTCCTCTTCTTTTCTCTTTTTTCTTCCCTGGGCACCTGACAGTTTTGGCCGTTTTGACATCTTGTGTTGATTTTTTGATGTGGTGACGTCCAAAAAGAGTCATGATACGGGAAGGGAGGGGGCGCACCGTGCGGGGGGGGGGGCGTAATGTTGTAACAAATAATATTTCTATTATATAGGCTTTACTTTGCATTTTAATTAACGTGGGATTATTTTTTGTATTTAGAAATAATAGTATCAACTTTTTTTCTCCAACATTTGTGGCACTGGCGTGGCGCCCCCTGATGGACGGCGCCCTTAGCATTTGCCTATACGGCCTATGCCACGGGCCGGCCCTGCGTGAGATACAGTCTGGTGTGCCGTGGGAGATTATCTAATTTCACCTATTTGGGTTAAACTCAGTGGCCTAGCGGTTAGAGTGTCCGCCCTGAAAACGACAAACAAATTGGCAATATTGTGATACAAGTCAGAATTGTATATGACAAATGTCACCGTTTTGCATTAAAAAGTAATAATTTTTCATTAAGAAGTTATAATTTTACATAAAAAGGTAATAATTTCACGAGAACATATTGCAATTTTACAGAAATTGTTTCCAATTTTATAAGACAAAAGTCGACACATTGTGAGAAAATTTATTTTTGGGGGAATTGTTTGTTTGTAATTGGTTTTTAATCTTCATTATTTACTTACAGTATGTCTCTATATACATATTCATTTTATTAATTTTGGCCAGAGGGAGTGCATTTGATTTTTTCTTACACAGACTTGTTATTTCATATGTTGACCAGAGGGGGGACCAATTTGAAAAATCCCTCCTTTTTGGGACCATCTTCATTTTGATAGATTGCACCACCAGGGGGTGCAAATGAGACATTCTCTAACCTACTCAGTGGCCTAGTGGTTAGAGGGTCCGCCCTGAGATCGGTAGGTTGTGAGTTCAAATCCCGGCTGAGTCATACCAAAGACTATAAAAATGGGACCCGTTACCTCCCTGCTTGGCACTCAGCATCAAGGGTTGGAATTGGGGGTTAAATCACCAAAAAATTATTCCCGGGCGTGGCCACCGCTGCTGCCCACTGCTCCCCTCACCTCCCAGGGGGTGATCAAGGGTGATGGGTCAAATGCAGAGAATAATTTCATCAATCATTGGTACTTTAACTTTAACTTTAAAAGTATTTTTTTGCAAATGATGTGTTGTTGTTGAGTGTCGGTGCTGTCCAGAGCTCGGCAGAGTAACCGTGTACCGTATTTTCCGGAGTATAAGTCGCACCGGAGTATAAGCCGCACCTGCCGAAAATGCATAATAAAAAAGGGAAAAAAACATATAAAAGTGGCACCAAACTGCGACTTATAGTCCGAAAAATACGGTAATACTCTTCCATATCAGTAGGTGGCAGCCGGTAGCTAATTGCTTTGTAGATGTCGGGAACAGCCGGAGGCAGTGTGCACGTAAAAAGGTGTCTAATGCTTAAACCAAAAATAAACAAAAGGTGAGTGCCCCTAAGAAAAGGCATTGAAGCTTAGAGAAAGCTATGCAGAACGAAACTACAAAGTAAACAATAACAGAATGCTGGACGACAGCAAAGACTTACTGTGGAGCAAAGACGGCGTCCGCAAAGTACATCCGAACATGACATGACAATCAACAATGTCCCCCACAAAGAAGGATAAAAACAACTGAAATATTCTTGATTGCTAAAACAAAGTAGATGCGGGAAATATCGCTCAAAGGAAGACCTGAAACTGCTACGGGAAAATACCAAAAAAAAGAGAAAAAGCCACCAAAATAGGAGCGCAAGACAAGAACTAAAACACTACACACAGGAAAACAGCCAAAAAAACTCCAAATAAGTCAGGGTGTGATGTGACAGGTGGTGACAGTACACCTACTTTGAGACAAGAGCTATATTGATGCATGCTTGGTTATGCTTTAAAGTCATATCCAACTATTGCGACAACAACTTTTTACTGTTTCGTTTTTTTTAAAGGGGAACATTATCACAATTTCAGAATGGTTAAAACCATTAAAAATCAGTTCCCAGTGGCTTATTATATTTTTCGAAGTTTTTTTCAAAATTTTACCCATCACGCAATATCCCTAAAAAAAGCTTCAAAGTGCCTGATTTTAACCATCGTTATATACACCCGTCCATTTTCCTGTGACGTCACATAGTGAAGCCAACACAAACAAACTAAGCTATAGCGACATTAGCTCGGATTCAGACTCGGATTTCAGCGGCTTAAGCGATTCAACAGATTCCGAATGTATTGAAATGAATGGTTGTAGTGTGGAGGCGTCCCACAGGGTTGCGTTGTATCACCAACACTATTTACATTGTACACCAATGATTGTAGGACTGTGCACCCTAACAATTATATGGTGAAATTTGCGGACGATACCGTGCTCCTAAGCCTTCTACACAAGGATACGGACCCCTCTGTGTACCAAGACGAGATAGACCTATTTATTAGGTGGTGTGACACTAACCATCTTATTTTAAATGTGACCAAGACACAGGAAATGGTTTTGGATCCGAGGAAAGTGACTGACCATGAGCCAGTGGTCATCAAAAATCAGGAAATCACCCAGGTATCCTCATATAAATATTTAGGGGTTCATATTGATAATCTTCTCTGCTGGAAGACACATATTGACAAACTGTGCAATAGACTGCAACAGAGGCTATATTTTTTGCGAAGATTAAGATTGTACGGCGTAAGCAGCCACATCATGATGATTTTCTACCGTGCCATTGTAGAGAGCATCATTAGATACGGGATCACCTCATGGTTTGGCAACCTAACCGTTAAGCTGGCCGGCATGCATAAAACGGCAATGAAAATCGTAGGGAGGAAAGAATATGAGCCTATACAGAGCATCTATGAGCAGGCAGTTAGGAAAAAAGCTAAGAAAATTATTTCCAACTCACAACACCCACTCTTTCCTGAATATGGAACCCTGCCATCAGGGAGAAGACTCCGGGTCCCACTATGCAAATCTAACCGCCTTAAATTATCATTTGTCCCAGCCTCCATTAAGCTGACCAACAATGTGCAATAGAATTTTAATACATAGGTTAGCACTTTTTTAGCACATAGCACTTTAGCACATAGCACTTTAGAACTAAGCACTTTAGCACACAGCACTTTATCCATGAGCTCTAGTGCAATGCACATTGGTACTTTATCTTTATCTCCATAGATTGTATGCCTACATCAAAGTGCCACCTATGTCTATCAAGCTCCATGTTCTGATGTTTAAATGTTAGTTGTATGGTTGTGGTTGTGTCTGTGCTTGTGTTTTTGTTCTGTTGTTTTTGGGTATGTTAAGAAAGCAATGATGCACTGTGCCCAAGACAAATTTCCCTGCGGGGACAATAAAGTTGAACCTTGAACCTTGAACCTTGAACCTTGAGGCAGGTAGCAAAAACGAAATTGAAGAAGAAACTGAAGCTATTGAGCCATATCGGTTTGAACCGTATGCAAGCGAAACCGACCAAAACGACACGACAGCCAGCGACACGGGAGAAAGCGAGGACGAATTCGGCGATCGCCTTCTAACCAACGATTGGTATGTGTTTGTTTGGCATTAAAGGAAACTAACAACTATGAACTAGGTTTACAGCATATGAAATACATTTGGCAACAACATGCACTTTGAGAGTGCAGACAGCCCAATTTTCATCAATTAATATATTCTGTAGACATACCCTCATCCGCGCTCTTTTCCTGAAAGCTGATCTGTCCAGTTTTGGAGTTGATGTCAGCAGGCCAGGGAAGCGAGGGTCGATATTCTTCTCTTGATCATCTTCGGTGGCATAAGGGACGGTGTGAGCCAAGACATCCAGGGGGGTTTAGCTCGCTCGTCTGCGGGAACAAACTGCCGCCATTGCTTGCCGTGCTAGCGAGGTCCTTTGTCCCTGAATTGCTCACACACTCCGGCAGATTCAATGGGGGTCTGGCGGCAGATTTCTTTGACTTTATCGTTGGAAATGCATCTGCTTTGAGTGTCGCAGGATATCCACACATTCTTGCCATCTCTGTCGTAGCATAGCTTTCGTCGGTAAAGTGTGCGGAACAAACGTCCAATTTCTTGCCACTTTGGCATCTTTGGGCCACTGGTGCAACTTGAATCCGTCCCTGTTCGTGTTGTTACACCCTCCGACAACACACCGACGAGGCATGATGTCTCCAAGGTACGGAAAACAGTCGAAAAAACGGAAAATAACAGAGCTGATTTGACTCGGTGTTTGAGAAAATGGCGGATTGCTTCCCGATGCTCCGAGAGCGAATATTTAATTCGCCAAAATTCACCCATTTAGAGTTCGGAAATCGGTTAAAAAAATATATGGTCTTTTTCCTGCAACATCAAGGTATATATTGACGCTTACATAGGTCTGGTGATAATGTTCCCCTTTAAAGATTTCTGCTGGTGGTGTGCCTCCGGATTTTTTCAACGCCAAAAATGTGCCTCGGTTGAAAAATACTGATCTCGTTGTACTTCCCGATGAGAACGCCTAAACACCCAAGAGGGGACGCTTAATTCAATCACACCTACACGTCTCCGGCCATCTTGGGGAAATGGAGAAATAAATGGCGGCTCGGTCGCCATCCCTTACCGCGTGATGAGTGTGACTTTCAGCGCCACTTGATAGGCTAAAAATGTGCGGCGTGGGGATCAGCCTTCGGAGCGGGAGAGGCCGTGATTTAGGGGGTATCGGTGACAGTCGAGGCGACGCTCTATCCCTCCCTTCTCGGGGAAAGATGGAGCGGCGGAGATGAAGAAGAAGCGGCGGGGGAGAGAAGGCAGGGCGAGGAGCTGTCTATTGCTGCTGCTGCAAATGTTCCCCTGGCCGACTTTGACAAAAATGGATGATTTTTATTAAGAGCCTTGGCTTTGTATCTCCCGTCTCATATATCTTGGCTAACGGAGGAAGGCCATCTCGGAAGCCGACACGGAAGACAAGTGTTGAGGGGCTTTTATTTTGACTGTGTGTGTGTGTGTGTGTGTTCTTGTATTTCTACCCTTCTTGAGACATCAACAAGGAAAAGTCGCTTCCATGTGAGGAGGTGAGGACATAAATCCTGGTCCCAATACGGAAAACCATTGCATCTAGTTAAAAAGTTAAAGTTCAACCAATGATTGTCACACACACACTAGTAGTGGTGAAATTATTCTCTGCATTTGACCCATCACCCTTGATCACCCCCTGGGAGGTGAGGGGAGCAGTGAGCAGCAGCGGTGGCCGCGCCCGGGAATCATTTTTGGTGATTTAACCCCCAATTCCAACCCTTGATGCTGAGTGCCAAGCAGGGAGGCAATGGTTCCCATTTTTATAGTCTTTGGTATGACTCGGCCTACAACCTACCACCACTCTAACCACTAGGCCACTGAGTAGGTTAGAGAATGTCTATTTGCACCCCCTGGTGGTGCAATCTATCAAAATGAAGGTGGTCCCAAAAAGGAGGGATTTTTCAAATTGACTGAGAGTCGGTTTTAAACAACTGGTCAACATATGAAATAACAAGTCTGTGTAAGAAAAATCAAATGCACTCCCTCTGGCCAAAATTAATCAAATTAATATGTACATAGAGACATACACATACACATTTTAAGCTTTTGTTGTAAAATTGCGACTGTTGAGGGATTTTTCAAATTGCTCCCCCCTCTGGTCAACATATGAAATAACAAGTCTGTGGAAGAAAAATCAAATGCGCTCCCTCTGGCCAAAATTAATAAAATGAATATGTACATAGAGACATACTGAAAGTAAATAAAGAAGATTAAAAACCAATTACAAACAAACAATTCCCCAAAAAATAAATGAACAAAAAGCAGTCATTTTCTCACAATGTGTCGACTTTTGTCTTATAAAATTGGAAACGATTTCTGTAATATCGCAATATGTTCTCGTAAAAGTATTACTTTTTTATGTAAAATTATAACTTTTTAATGCAAAATGATGACATTTGTCATATACAATTCTGACTTGTATCACAATATTGCCAATTTGTTTGTCGTTTTTTTGTAAAATGGTGAAATTTTTGGAGTAAAATTATGACTTTTGTCATGATTTTGCCAAGTAAAATACCGATTATTATTATGATATCGCCCAAATTTGTAAGTTTTCTTAAAAGGTTTGGACTTTTGTCGAGTAAAATGACGACTCTTTTCATAAAATTGCCAACATTTTAAGCTTTCGTTGTAAAATTGCGACTGTTGAGGGATTTTTCAAATTGCTCCCCCCTCTGGTCAACATATGAAATAACAAGTCTGTGTAAGAAAAATCAAATGCGCTCCCTCTGGCCAAAATGAATAAAATGAATATGTACATAGAGACATACTGTAAGTAAATAATGAAGATTAAAAACCAATTACAAACAAACAATTCCCCCAAAAATAAATGAACAAAAAGCAGTCATTTTCTCACAATGTGTCGACTTTTGTCTTATAAAATTGGAAACGATTTCTGTAATATTGCAATATGTTCTCGTAAAAGTATTACTTTTTTATGTAAAATTATAACTTTTTAATGAAAAATGATTACTTTTTAATGCAAAATGGTGACATTTGTCATATACGATTCTGACTTGTATCACAATATTGCCAATTTGTTTGTCGTTTTTTTGTAAAATGGTGAGATTTTTGGAGTAAAATGATGACTTTTGTCATGATTTTGCCAAGTAAAATACCGATTATTATTATGATATCGCCCAAATTTGTAAGTTTTCTTAAAATGTTTGGACTTTTGTCGAGTAAAATGACGACTCTTTTCATTAAATTGCCAACATTTTAAGCTTTCGTTGTAAAATTGCGACTGTTATTGAGTAAAATTCCAACTTTTAGCATAATATTGCACAACTGTTCAGTTTTTCTTGTAAAATTTTGACTTGCGTTGGGTAAAATTCCGACTTTTATTATAACGCTGCCAAAATTTAAAAAATTTCTTGTGAAGTTATGACCTTTTTTTTTTGTAAAATTCCAACTCATTTTTCACAACAAGCTTTTTTATATTTTCATAGTATATATATATATATATATATATATATATATATATATATATATATATATATATATATATATATATATATATATATATATTATTAATGTTGTAAATACACTTCTTTATATATCTAGAAAGGGTGGTCCTAAAGAGGTAGGCATTTTTCAGAGGTCTCAAGAAGGTAACATATACAAGAGTGTGTGTGTGTGTGTGTGTGTGTGTGTGTGTGTGTGTGTGTGTGTGTGTGTGTGTGTGTGTGTGTGTGTGTGTGTGTGTGTGTGTGTGTGTGTTCTTGTATTTCTACCCTTCTTGAGACATCAACAAGGAAAAGTAACTTCCATGTGAGGAGGTGTGAACAACTTAGGACATAAATCATGGTCCCAATACGGAAAACCATTGCATCTAGTTAAAAAGTTAAAGTTAAAGTACCAATGATTGTCACACACACACTAGTAGTGGTGAAATTATTCTCTGCATTTGACCCATCACCCTTGATCACCCCCTGGGAGGTGAGGGGAGCAGTGAGCAGCAGCGGTGGCCACGCCCGGGAATCATTTTTGGTGATTTAACCCCCAATTCCAACCCTTGATGCTGAGTGCCAAGCAGGGAGGCAACGGGTCCCATTTTTATAGTCTTTGGTATGACTCGGCCGGGATTTGAACTCACAACCTACCGATCTCAGGGCGGACACTCTAACCACTAGGCCACTGAGTAGGTTAGAGAATGTCTCATTTGCACCCCCCGGTGGTGCAATCCATCAAAATGAAGGTGGTCCCCAAAAAGCATGGTGGTGGTAGTATTATGCTCTGGGCCTGTTTTGCTGCCAATGGAACTGGTGCTTTACAGAGAGTAAATGGGACATGGAACACCTGCCGAATCAACTAGCCCTGAAAATGGATGGCGCTGGAGCGTCGGGCCCATATACCCGGCCGTCGCCGGCAGCGAGACGCGCTTGGAGGTGCGCTCAGCGCGGCTCCCATATGATTGCGCACTGGTGTGCGTCTGGGCCGTGACAGCGTGGCACGCGAATGTCTGTGCTGCATTGGATCAGTCTCCTTTCTTTAACAGGCAAAAGCTTTATAACCTCACTAATGCCTTGCATCGTCTATATTAGATGTATAACAACGGGCGGGTGCGGTTCTGATCAAATGTTAGTTCGGGTGGATGGCGGATGGTTGACGACTTTCTGATGCGGTTGCGGATGAAATCATTGCCTATCCGCGCATCTCTAATATATATATATATATCCATCCATCCATCCATCCATCTTCTTCCGCTTATCCGAGGTCGGGTCGCGGGGGCAGCAGCCTAAGCAGGGAAGCCCAGACTTCCCTCTCCCCAGCCACTTCGTCCAGCTCCTCCCGGTGGATCCCGAGGCGTTCCCAGGCCAGCCGGGAGACATAGTCTTCCCAACGTGTCCTGGGTCTTCCCCGTGGCCTCCTACCGGTCGGACGTGCCCGAAACACCTCCCGAGGGAGGCGTTCGGGTGGCATCCTGACCAGATGCCCGAACCACCTCATCTGGCTCCTCTCGATATGGAGGAGCAGCGGCTTTACTTTGAGCTCCCCCCGGATGGCAGAGCTTCTCACCCTATCTCTAAGGGAGAGCCCCGCCACCCGGCGGAGGAAACTCATTTCGGCCGCTTGTACCCGTGATCTTGTCCTTTCGGTCATGACCCAAAGCTCATGACCATAGGTGAGGATGGGAACGTAGATCGACCGGTAAATCGAGAGCTTTGCCTTCTGGCTCAGCTCCTTCTTCACCACAACGGATCGATACAGCGTCCGCATTACTGAAGATGCCGCACCGATCCGCCTGTCGATCTCACGATCCACTCTTCCCTCACTCGTGAACAAGACTCCGAGGTACTTGAACTCCTCCACTTGGGGCAAGATCTCCTCCCCAACCCGGAGATGGCACTCCACCCTTTTCCGGGCGAGAACCATGGACTCGGATTTGGAGGTGCTGATTCTCATCCCAGTCGCTTCACACTCGGCTGCGAACCGATCCAGTGAGAGCTGAAGATCTTGGCCAGATGAAGCCATCAGGACCACATCATCTGCAAAAAGCAGAGACCTAATCCTGCAGCCACCAAACCAGATACCCTCAACGCCCTGACTGCGCCTAGAAATTCTGTCCATAAAGGTTATGAACAGAATCGGTGACAAAGGGCAGCCCTGGCGGAGTCCAACCCTCACTGGAAACGTGTCCGACTTACTGCCGGCAATGCGGACCAAGCTCTGACACCGATTATACAGGGAGCGAACCGCCACAATAAGACAGTCCGTTACCCCATACTCTCTGAGCACTCCCCACAGGACTTCCCGGGGTACACGGTCGAATGCCTTCTCCAAGTCCACAAAGCACATGTAGACTGGTTGGGCAAACTCCCATGCACCCTCAAGGACCCTGCCGAGAGTATAGAGCTGGTCCACAGTTCCACGACCAGGACGAAAACCACACTGTTCCTCCTGAATCCGAGGTTCGACTATCCGGCGTAGCCTCCTCTCCAGTACACCTGAATAGACCTTACCGGGAAGGCTGAGGAGTGTGATCCCACGATAGTTGGAACACACCCTCCGGTTCCCCTTCTTAAAGAGAGGAACCACCACCCCGGTCTGCCAATCCAGAGGTACCGCCCCCGATGTCCACGCGATGTTGCAGAGTCTTGTCAACCAAGACAGCCCCACAACATCCAGAGCCTTAAGGAACTCCGGGCGGATCTCATCCACCCCCGGGGCCTTGCCACCGAGGAGCTTTTTAACTACCTCGGCAACCTCAGCCCCAGAAATAGGAGAGCCCACCACAGATTCCCCAGGCCCTGCTTCCTCATAGGAAGACGTGCTGGTAGGATTGAGGAGGTCTTCGAAGTATTCTCTCCACCGATCCACAACATCCGCAGTCGAGGTCAACAGAGCACCATCCCCACCATACACGGTGTTGACACTGCACTGCTTCCCCTTCCTGAGGCGGCGGATGGTGGTCCAGAATTGCTTCGAAGCCGTCCGGAAGTCTTTTTCCATGGCCTCACCGAACTCCTCCCATGTCCGAGTTTTTGCCTCCGCGACCGCTGAAGCCGCACACCGCTTGGCCTGTCGGTACCTGTCTGCTGCGTCAGGAGTCCCATGAGCCAAAAGAACCCGATAGGACTCCTTCTTCAGCTTGACGGCATCCCTCACCGCCGGTGTCCACCAACGGGTTCTAGGATTACCGCCACGACAGGCACCAACTACCCTGCGGCCACAGCTCCAATCGGCCGCCCCGACAACAGAGGTACGGAACATCGTCCACTCGGACTCAATGTCCAGCGCCTCCCTCGTGACATGTTCAAAGTTCTTCCGGAGGTGGGAATTGAAACTCTCTCTGACAGGAGACTCTGCTAGACGTTCCCAGCAAACCCTCACAATGCGTTTGGGCCTGCCAGGTCTGTCCGGCATCCTCCCCCACCATCGCAGCCAACTCACCACCAGGTGGTGATCGGTAGAAAGCTCCGCCCCTCTCTTCACCCGAGTGTCCAAAACATGAGGCCGCAAATCCGATGACACAACTACAAAGTCGATCATGGAACCGCGGCCTAGGGTGTCCTGGTGCCAAGTGCACATATGGACACCCTTATGTTTGAACATGGTGTTTGTTATTGACAATCCGTGACGAGCACAAAAGTCCAATAACAAAACACCACTCGGGTTCAGATCCGGGCGGCCATTCTTTCCAATCACGCCTCTCCAGGTTTCACTGTCGTTGCCAACATGAGCGTTGAAGTCCCCCAGTAGAACGAGGGAATCACCCGGGGGAGCACTCTCCAGTACTCCCTCGAGTGAATCCAAAAAGGGTGGGTAATCTGAACTGCCGTTGGGCGCGTAAGCGCAAACAACAGTCAGGACCCGTCCCCCCACCCGAAGGCGGAGGGAGGCTACCCTCTCGTCCACCGGGTTGAACTCCAACGTGCAGGCTTTGAGCCGAGGGGAAACAAGAATTGCCACCCCAGCCCGTCGCCTCTCATTGCTGGCAACGCCAGAGTGGAAGAGAGTCCAGCCCCTGTCAAGAGAACTGGTTCCAGAGCCCTTGCTGTGCGTCGAAGTGAGTCCGACTATATCTAGCCGGAACTTCTCCACCTCACGCACTAGCTCAGGCTCCTTCCCCCCCAGCGAGGTGACGTTCCACGTCCCAAGAGCTAGCTTCTGTAGCCGAGGATCGGACCGCCAAGTGCCCTGCCTTCGGCTTCCGCCCAGCTCACATCGCACCCGACCTCTATGACCCCTGTTATGGGTGGTGAGCCCATTGGAGGGGTGACCCACGTTGCCTCTTCGGGCTGTGCCCGGCCGGGCCCCATGGGGACAGGCCCGGCCACCAGGCGCTCGCCATCGTGCCACACCTCCGGGCCTGGCTCCAGAGGAGGGCCCCGGTGACCCGCGTCCGGGCGAGGGAAATCTGGGTTCCTTGTTCGTGTTCTTCATAGAGGTCTTCGAGCTGCTCTTTGTCTGATCCCTCACCTAGGACCAGTTTGCCTTGGGAGACCCTACCAGGGGGCATAGAAGCCCCCGGACAACATAGCTCCTAGGATCATTGGGACACGCAAACTCCTCTACCACGTTAAGGTGGCAGCTCAGAGAGGAGTATATATATATATATATATATATATATATATATATATATATATATATATATACACACACACACACACACGTGAATGTTTTGCATCAACGAGTTCATGCCACTCAAACTTTTTTTTTTTTTTTTATTGTTCTTTTCCCACTGAAAGCCAATTGTTCTGTACTCCCATCAGTCGACCTCTGACTCCCACCTCCACAACTCATCCATCCCTCAAGCGGAGTATTTGGGCTGCAGCGTCTTGTTGTGGCACACACGCACACACACACACACACACAAACACACGCACACACTCTTCCGCATACCAATGACAGGTGCCATAAACCACAATCGAACAAGAACCCCCCCCCCACCTCCCACTCATTTCTCCGCTCACTGCAGAACAAACGGGGGACAAATCGGTTCTTGTGCTGATCGATAAAGTACTCTCTGCGCCGTCATGCTGTCACCTCCATTCCAACAAAAACAACGGCGTGAATTGCACAGCCCAGATTTGTTGCATCCAGTGATGGATAATAGCTGATAACGTCTCCTTGGCAACTGTTCTGCAGCACACACACACACACACACACACACACACACGGTTGCTATTCACGCCTGAATGTTTACTCTCATATTGGCAGACTGTCAGTGTAAACATCCTCCTATACGGATCAAAGTGACAATAGGTATGTTGAATACTTCATTTCGACACAAACACAGAGGGCCCCACTCGGAGCGCTCCAATGTTATTTGATTATACATGACGGTTTGAGAGGGTAAATATCATCTTTTCACTCATATGAATCATCCTGTTTCCGGGTCCCCGGTCTACTAAAGAGAGGACACATCGGAACGCGGGCATGGCTTTAAAAAAGTCTGTAAAGGCATAAAAGGCACTGACTTATGAAATAAATTCATATTGAGTATTTTCTAGATATAATATGGGTCTGTGCAAAAAGAAATGACAAAAAATTAGTGCAGGGAGTGGCTAGTGTTTTGTTGGATTGGCTGTGTGCAAGACCTCAATAGAGCCACGATTTGCAACAAATCGGCGGAATCGTCATTTACCCTGGAGTCCGGAGCTGTGGAGATCCACTGCCGGGTAGAGTGAAGGGTGTTGCCCCCGAGAATACATCGGCCCTGGAGGAGTGTCTCCCCTGCGCTCCTCGACTACGGTCTGGGAGCCGGAAGCAGGAAAGGTGCAACACATGTTTGACGTGTTGTCAGAAGCAGCTGCTGAACAATGTCGGCAAACCTCCGTCCTCCATTGCAGCTAAAGTGTTCCCAAACGGGAGATCTTAACGAGGCCGGAGGGTCTTCCAGCTCTGGCTTTTACATGTTGTCCAAGCCCGGTCGCTGCTAGCATGTGTACTCGTTCGATACACCTTCGAACCGAACCGAAACCCCCGTACCAAAACGGTTCAATACAAATACACGTACCGTTCCACCCCTAGTATATACAGTATCTGCGCCTTGTAGTCCGGTGCGGATAAAATATGGAACAGTATTTTTTTTCTTCTAAGATTTAGTGGGTGCAGTTTATATGCCGGTGCGCTCCATAGTCCGGAAAATACGGTAATTTTGTTGGGGGAATGACGAATCGCCGTGGTCTGAAAGAACTTCCTTCCCGGCCTTGACTCGACTCCCCGCATTCCCGCCCAACCAATCTCTGGGAATTGCAATTTCCAGTTGTGTATAAAGGACAAGACAACAATAATATGTTCTCTTTGCGGAGAGAGACAGCTCGCCCAAAAGAGGAAATGTCAAACAGCATTACGCTGAGAGCAAATCAAACAGAAACCTGCATTTAGCTTCCCGCCGCCCTGCCTCGCCTCGGAAGAAATCAGTCACGGCCGACTCTACCGTAGCGCTTTAGGGACTGCCTGCTGTCAGCCCGAGACGAGCACTCGGCGAGAAGGCACTACCTACAGCTTCCATGTGTTCCCGCTTGCTGCACCTGAAACGAGCGTTTAGCTGTCTCCCCTGTCGGACAGGAAAGGGCAGACTGGATAAAAATGAGACATTTTTGTCTGCTTGAAATCAAGTCGGAACGTACTAATTTCGACTTTATCCTTCACTGGCATCAAATCTGAAGTGTTTCATCTCTCCACGTGATATTTATTTGTCTATTCCACAACATCTGGCTCATCAGCGTGAGCACAATGCAATCTTGGAATAACTCCAAGTTCTGAAGGCTTGTTAAAAACTGGCAATAAACTTCAATCAATCATCCATCAATCCATCCATTTTTCTACCGCTTATTCCCTTCGGAGCTTATCTCAGCTACAATCGGGCGGAAGGCGGGGTACACCCTGGACAAGTCGCCATTCAATCAATCAATCAATCAATGTTTATTTATACAGCCCTAAATCACGAGTGTCTCAAAGGGCTGCACAAGCCGCAACGACATCCGCGGTACAGAGCCCACATAAGGGCAAGGAAAAACTCACAATCCCAGTGGGACGTCGATGTAAATGACTATGAGAAACCTTGGAGAGGACCGGATGCAACGGACGTCGAGTGGGTCCGACATAATATTGTGAAAGTCCCGACTCTGGACAGCCAGTACTTCATCCATGGCCACCGGACCTGTGTTCCCCCACCCCCATCCACAAGGGAGAGGGGGGCAGAGGAGAAAATAAAATAAACGGCAGATCAACTGGTCTAAAAAGGGGGTCTATTTAAAGGCTAGAGTATACAAATGAGTTTTAAATGCTTCTACTGAGGTAGCATCTCTAACCGTTACCGGGAGGGCATTCCAGAGTACTGGAGCCCGAATAGAAAACGCTCTATAGCCCGCAGACTTTTTTTGGGCTCTGGGAATCACTAATAAGCCGGAGTTCTTTGAAAGCAGATTTCTTGCCGGGACATATGGTACAATACAATCGACAAGATAGGACGGAGCTAGACCGTGTAGTATTTTATACGTAAGTAGTAAAACCTTAAAGTCACATCTTAAGTGCACATGAAGCCAGTGCAGGTGAGCCAGTATAGGTATATATGTATATAGGTATATATGTATATAGGTATATAAAAGTACATACAGTATAGGCGTAATATGATCAAACTTTCTTGTTCTTGTCAAAAGTCTAGCAGCCGCATTTTGTACCAACTGTAATTCTTTAATGCTAGACATAGGGCAGGGGTCGGCAACCTTTACCAGTCAAAGAGCCATTTTGACCAGTTTCACAAATTATAGAAAACAATGGGAGCCGCAAAAAATGTTTGAAATTTTTAAATGAAATAACACTGCATACAAAGTATATTTTTTTTGCTTTGTGCTATGTATAAACCAGGGGTCTCAGACACGCTGCCCACACCTTTATATGGAATTTGAAAGCTGGTGCGTCATACGGGTTCAAAATGAATGGCACTTGTCAGCGTTATGCGTGCCATGTGTGCCGTACAGCATATAACACCCACTACAATCAGCGAGCCTGATTAGCCACACGTTGTTTGAGGCTTCCGCTTGCTCACGTAGGTGACAGCAAGGCATACTTGCTCAACAACCACACAGGTCACACTGACGGTGGCGGTATAAAAAAACTTTAACACTCTTACTAATAATGCGCCACACTGTGAACCCACACCAAACAAGAATGACAAACACATATCGGGAGAACATCTGCACCGTAACACAACATAAACACAACAGGACAAATACCCAGAATCCTATGCAGCCCTAACTCTTCCGGGATACATTATACACCCCCGCTACCAAACCCCGCCCACCTCAACCGACGCACAGAGAGGGGGGAGGGTTGATGTGTGAGGGAGCAGGGTTGGGGTGGGGGCGGGGTTTGGTGGTAGCAGGGGTGTATAATGTAGCCCGGAAGAGTCAGGGCTGCATGGGATTCTGGGTGTTTGTTCTGTTGTGTTTATGTTGTGTTAAGGTGCAGATGTTCTCCCGAAATGTGTTTGTTATTCTTGTTTGGTTTTGGTTCAAAGTGTGGCGCATTATTAGTAAGAGTGTTAAAGTTGTGTTATATGGTCACCGTCAGTGTACCCTGTGTGGCTGTTGAGCAAGTATGCCTTGCTGTCACATACGTGTGCAAGCAGAAGATGTATAGCGCATAACAAGTGTTGAGCTGGTACGCTGTTTATACAGAATGTAGAGGGCGCCAAATGTTATACAATCATGGTACGCCCTTGTTATAACTGTAAGGGTGAAAATCGGTGAATAATAATCCCGGAAGTTTTCTGCGAGAGGCAATGAAATCCGGAAATTACACGGGTACATTGGGGGTACAGCAAGTAAGCTGCTGAGCCGCATCAGAGTGATCAAAGAGCCGCATGCGGCTCCGGAGCCGCGGGTTGCCGACCCCTGACATAGGGAGACCCGAAAATAATACGTTACAGTAATCGAGACGAGACGTAACGAACGCATGAATAATGATCTCAGCGTCGCTAGTGGACAAAATGGAACGAATTTTAGCGATATTACGGAGATGAAAGAAGGCCGTTTTAGTAACACTCTTAAAGGCCTACTGAAACCCACTACTACCGACCACGCAGTCTGATAGTTTATATATCAATGATGAAATCTTAACATTGCAACACATGCCAATACGGCCAGGTTAGCTTACTAAAGTGCAATTTTAAATTTGGCGCGAAATATCCTGCTGAAAACGTCTCGGTATGACGACGCCTGCGCGTGACGTCGCGGATTGTAGAAGACATTTTGGGACAACATGGTGGCCGGCTATTAAGTCGTCTGTTTTCATCGCAAAATTCCACAGTATTCTGGACATCTGTGTTGGTGAATCTTTTGCAAATTTGTTCAATGAACAATGGAGACAGCAAAGAAGAAAGCTGTAGGTGGGAAGCGGTGTATTGCGGCACCCCCAGACTGTTGTGCCGGATAACACAGCCGGTGTTTCATTGTTTACATTCCCGAAAGATGACAGTCAAGCTTTACCATTGGCCTGTGGAGAACTGGGACAACAGAGACTCTTACCGGGAGGACTTTGAGTTGGATACGCAGACGCGGTACCGTGAGTACGCATGCAGCTGCGGCTTCCAAACATTTGATCGCTTGCCGGTACGTGCGTGGCGCTATGTGCATGTCACGTACGTAACTTTGGGGACTTTGGGGAAATATATGTGCTGTATGAACTTTGGGGAGGTGAACGGTACTTTGGGCTGTGGGATTGAGTGTGTTGTGCAGGTGTTTGAGTTGTATTGGCGGGTTATATGGACGGGAGGGGGGAGGTGTTTGTTATGCGGGATTAATTTGTGGTATATTAAATATAAGCCTGGTTGTGTTGTTGCTAACAGACTATATATATGTCTTGTGTATATTTACAGTTTTAGACCTGCTATCCCTGTTTAAATAAGAAAATCGCATTTCAGTAGGCCTTTAATGTGTGACTCATACCCAGATTCTTTACCGAGTCGCCAACATCTGGCTCATCAGCGTGAGCACAACGCAATCTTGGAATAACTCCAAGTTCTGAAGGCTTGTTAAAAACTGGTAATACACTTCATACTACAATGACAAGATTCCGCTTGCAAATTATAAGCAGCGCATTCAAACAAAACAATTAAAAAAAAAAAAAAAAAAAAGACAATTTACTGGAATATCTGGTTCAGATAACAGCTTGAAAGTGATTCCCCTGCTCACAGAACTGCTTGGTCGAATTGTAGGCTTGCAAGGAACATTCCAACTGTCTACTTTTTGCCTTTAAAAAAGAAAAAGAACATCCATACGCTCCGGATCCCCTGAGTGACTCATAAAAGTGCTTAATTATTGAATAGCTGTTCAAACACGGGCGCTCCAGAGACAATGCTCTCCCGGACAATTCTACTGTTTTGCACGGAAACTCTTCAAATTAATTAGTAAAGATTAAAAACAATGAGTCCAGGAATGGAAGCGCTGTTGGCGTTATTTTTGCTACAGACTTCATTAGTACAGGCGTCTGCTCTCTCTAACAAAAGGGGTGTCAAACTCAAATACAGAGTGGGCCAAAATGTAAAACTGAACAAAGCCACGGGCCAAGGTTGAACAAATTAACCTTTTAATAGGGACCCAAACAAGTTTTGCATTGAATATTGAACAAGCTTATATAACTTTATAGTGACATGCAAAATCGAGTTTCAAATTATAATAATAATAATTAAAAAATATCAATGGCATATCAAATACAATTTAAATAAAAATTGAATGCCTCTTTTCTATTTGCAGCCTTCTGAGGTAAATATCAACATTAACTTTTTCCACAGGCTAATAAATTAGAAAATAAAATAACAATGAATAAACCAACCATTCAGGACTTTAAACTGCTCAGTTTGCAACACACTGATCTAATCTGATGTGCCCAAACCAGATACCTGCCATCTTTTCTGGGATAATAGTTCATTAATGTCGGGGCTCAGGCTTTGAGCTGAGGCAACCTTCATTATCGAATGAAGGTGTTTATCAGTCATTATATCTCGTTGTCCACCCGGACCACAGTCTTGGGGGCGTGCTTTAAAGGCACTGCGTTTATCATCCTCCACGAGCTATCGTCACGTCTGCTTTTTATCCATTACAACAACGTGTCAGCCCGATCACAAAATATGTGTGACTTCAGCACGCACACACACGTAAATGCAACGCATACTTGGCCAACAGCGATACAGTTTACACTGACGGTGCCCGTATAAATAACTTTAACACTGTTAGAAATGTGCGCCACACTGTGAATCCACACCAAACAAGAATGACAAACACATTTCGGGAGAACATCCGCACCGTAACACAACATAAACACAACAAAACAAATACCCAAAATCCCATGCAGCCCTAACTCTTCCGGGCTGCAATATACATCCCCGCTACCACCAAACCCCCCCTCCGTGCGTTGGTTGAGGCGGGCGGGGTTGGGGGGTCGGGCCAGCTCTAGTGTTAATTTGATATCGCCTCAAGGGCCAAGTGAAATTATACGGCGGGCCAAATGTGGCCCGCGGGCCAGAGTTTGACACCCATGGCTTAATTGGACTTCCGTGAAAACACGTAAAAACACTGGCTCTGGTTCTCCTGTCCAAAAGGGCTAACAAAAAACAAAGTACTTACATTATTTCAGTTATGGCGACGAGGTTTGAAGCAGGTGAGGTTTTTTTTGTATTATTTATTTTCATATGCTCTCATCAGTGATAATACAGGCTGATCATTATAAGGATAACAAGAAAAAATATATAATAATTCACTTTCATAAAAATGTTATCAAATAAACATTATTCACAGTTATTGCCTTTTATCATATTAAAAACGCATTTGTGGACTAACCTTTTATTTGTATGTGAAGTACAAGCACCTACCATCTCATATATATATATATATATATATATATATATATATATATATATATATATATATGTATATATATATGTATATATATATATATATATATATATATATATATATATATATATATATATGTATATATATATATATGTATATGTTTATATATATATATATATATATATATATATATATATATATATATATATATATATATATATATATATATAGTACTATGGAATGCCCTCCCGGTAACAGTTAGAGATACTACCTCAGTAGAAGCATTTAAGTCCCATCTTGAAACTCATTTGTATACTCTAGCCTTTAAATAGACCCCCTTTTTAGACCAGTTGATCTGCCGTTTCTTTTCTTTTCTGCCCCCCTCTCCTTTGTGGAAGGGGGGGCACAGGTCCGGTGGCCATGGATGAAGTGCTGGCTATCCAGAGTCGGGACCCGGGGTGGACCGCTCGCCTGTCCATCGGTTGGGGACATCTCTGCGCTGCTGACCCGTCTCCGCTCGGGATGGTGTCCTGCTGGCCCCACTATGGACTGGACTATCGCTATTATGTTGGATCCACTATGGACTGGACTATCGCTATTATGTTAGATCCACTATGGACTGGACTCTTACTATTATGTTAGATCCACCATGGACTGGACTTTCACAATATTATGATAGACCCACTCGACGTCCATTGCATCCGGTCTCCCGTAGAGGGGGGGGGGGGGGGGGGGGGGGGGGGTTACCCACATATGCGGTCCTCTCCAAGGTTTCTCATAGTCATTCGTATTGACATCCCACTGGGTTGTGAGTTTTTCTTTGCCCTTATGTGGGCTCTGAACCGAGAATGTCGTTGTGGCTTGTGCAGCCCTTTGAGACACTTGTGATTTAGGGCTATATAAAAAAACATTGATTGATTGATATATATATATATATATATATATATATATATATATATATATATATATATATATATATACATATATATGTATATATATATATATATATATATATATATATATATATATATATATATATATATATATATATATGTTACAGTATTTAAAAAAAATCGGATCACCTTCTGTTTGGTATGAAACAGGGGTTCTTAACTTTTGTAATTTCGGGGGCTCAACTTTCCCACTACAGTGACTCAAATATTAACACTGAATCAATATTCTTACTCTTGATTTTAATCATATTCAATAATCATATCTAACCTGCGTGCAGTTTACAACCTTGTCAAATGATATTAAATGATGTGTTATTCACAAAGATTATTATTTCCTGAACACTGAATCTTAGGGTCAGGTCAGGCTGATTAGAAAATGATACACTGCATGAGGAAATACTCGTAAATAACTGATGAGAAATACATTTAGGTACAACTATGTTGTGCAAAATTAAATTAGCTAAATCATAAAAGAATATGTTACTTATATTAACTGTAAATAAAATTAAAGTGCAAATAAAAATACAGCTTCACCACTTTAGTCATAATTTTTGCGCTTCACAACCTTCTCTAGTACTTTAGCTCCAAACTTATTGTGTGTTTGATATTGTCATTACTGCCACAAGTGGTGGAAAAGTGTATTACAACTGAGTAACACTGCGGACCACAGCCGAGAAACACATTTTCTGGCAGCCCTCTAGCGGGCGCACTCGTCTTAAAGTCCAGTTTGGAGACATTTTGGGGCATTTGATTTTAGGGAATGATACGCAGGAAAACGGCGCATGAAAACAAGGAAAAACGTTTCGTCCAAAATCTGGTAAGTAGGACATAAAAGCCTAAAGTACCGTTGCACGCTCAGAACAAAGTGCATGGACGGCAAAAAGTCAGTGTTCAAAAACAAGAAAAAAAAATACAAAAATTAGGGGTATTTTATTTGAATTAAGCAAAATTATCTGCCAATAGAACAAGAAAATTTAGGTTGTCAAGACTTTCCAAAACAAGTAAAATTAGCTAACCTCAATGAACCCAAAAATACCTTAAAATAAGTATATTCTCATTAATAACAACTGTACTACTATATGAGTCCATATTTTCTATTGTTTCATTAAAAATAAAACCGCAAAGTCCATTTGGTTGTCATCTGTTTTAATTATGAGACACAATTGTGTCGAAGTCATGATTTTTTTTTTTTTTACATACTTGAAATAAGAAATTATTACTTTAAAGGCCTACTGAAACCCACTACTCCCGACCACGCAGTCTGATAGTTTATATATCAATGATGGAATTTTAACATTGCAACACATGCCAATACGGCTGGGTTAGCTTACTAAAGTGCAATTTTAAATTTTGCGCGAAATATCCTGCTGAAAACGTCTCGGTATGATGACGTCAGCACGTGACGTCACGGATTGTGGAGGACATTTTGGGACAGCATGGTGGCCAGCTATTAAGTCGTCTGTTTTCATCGCAAAATTCCACAGTATTCTGGACATCTGTGTTGGTGAATCTTTTGCAATTTGTTCAATGAACAATGGAGACAGCAAAGAAGAAAGCTGTAGGTGGGAAGCGGTGTATTGCGGCCGACTGCAGCAACACAAACACGGCCGGTGTTTCATTGTTTACATTCCCGAAAGATGACAGTCAAGCTTCACCATTGGCCTGTGGAGAACAGGGACAACAGAGACTCTTACCAGGAGGACTTTGAGTTGGATGCGCAGACGCGGTACCGTGAGTACGCATGCAGCTGCGGCTTCCAAACATTTGATCGCTTGCCCGTACGTGCGTGCCGCTATGTGTATGTCACGTACGTAACTTTGGGGACTTTGGGGAAATATATGTGCTGTATGAACTTTGGGGAGGTGAACGATACTTTGGGCTGTGGGATTGAGTGTGTTGTGCAGGTGTTTGAGTTGTATTGGCGGGTTATATGGACGGGAGAGGGGAGGTGTTTGTTATGCGGGATTAATTTGTGGTATATTAAATATAAGCCTGGTTGTGTTGTGGCTAATAGAGTATATATATGTCTTGTGTTTATTTACTGTTTTAGTCATTCCCAGCTGAATATCAGGTCCCACCCGCCTCTCACAGCATCTTCCCTATCTGAATCGCTCCCACTGCCCTCTAGTCCTTCACTCTCACTTTCCTCATCCACAAATCTTTCATCCTCGCTCAAATTAATGGGGAAATCGTCGCTTTCTCGGTCCGAATCGCTCTCGCTGCTGGTGGCCATGATTGTAAACAATGTGCAGATGTGAGGAGCTCCACAACCTGTGACGTCACGCTACTCGTCTGCTACTTCCGCTACAGGCAAGGCATTTTTATCAGCGACCAAAAGTTGCGAACTTTATCGTCGATGTTCTCTACTAAATCCTTTCAGCAAAAATATGGCAATATCGCGAAATGATCAAGTATGACACATAGAATGGACCTGCTATCCCCGTTTGAATAAGAAAATCGCATTTCAGTAGGCCTTTAAAAAAGTAGTTTTATACATGTGAATGTTGATGACAGGGTCGGCAGGGTCCTTGAGGGTGCATGGGAGTTTGCCCAACCAGTCTACATGTGCTTTGTGGACTTGGAGAAGGCATTCGACCGTGTCCCTCGGGAAGTCCTGTGGGGAGTGCTCAGAGAGTATGGGGTTTCTATGGGCTGTCTGATTGGGGCGGTCCGCTCCCTGTATGATCAGTGTCAGAGCTTGGTTCGTATTGCTGGCAGTAAGTCGGACACGTTTCCGGTGAGGGTTGGACTCCGCCAAGGCTGCCCTTTGTCACCGATTCTGTTCATAACTTTTATGGACAGAATTTCTAGGCGCAGTCAAGGCGTTGAGGGGATCCGGTTTGGTGGCTGCAGGATTAGGTCTCTGCTTTTTGCAGATGATTTGGTCCTGATGGCTTCATCTGGCCAGGATCTTCAGCTCTCACTGGATCGGTTCGCAGCTGAGTGTGAAGCGACTGGGATGAGAATCAGCACCTCCAAGTCCGAGTCCATGGTTCTCGCCCGGAAAAGGGTGGAGTGCCATCTCCGGGTTGGGGAGGAGATCTTGCCCCAAGTGGAGGAGTTCAAGTACCTCGGAGTCTTGTTCACGAGTGAGGGAAGAGTGGATCGTGAGATCGACAGGCGGATCGGTGCGGCGTCTTCAGTAATGCGGACGCTGTATCGATCCGTTGTGGTGAAGAAGGAGCTGAGCCGGAAGGCAAAGCTCTCAATTTACCGGTCGATCTACGTTCCCATCCTCACCTATGGTCATGAGCTTTGGGTTATGACCGAAAGGACAAGATCACGGGTACAAGCGGCCGAAATGAGTTTCCTCCGCCGGGTGGCGGGGCTCTCCCTTAGAGATAGGGTGAGAAGCTCTGTCATCCGGGGGGAGCTCAAAGTAAAGCCGCTGCTCCTCCACATCGAGAGGAGCCAGATGAGGTGGTTCGGGCATCTGGTCAGGATGCCACCCGAGCGCCTCCCTAAGGAGGTGTTTAGGGCATGTCCGACCGGTAGGAGGCCACGAGGAAGACCCAGGACACGTTGGGAAGACTATGTCTCCCGGCTGGCCTGGGAACGCCTCGGGATCCCCCGGGAGGAGCTGGACGAAGTGGCTGGGGAGAGGGAAGTCTGGGCTTCCCTGCTTAGGCTGCTGCCCCCGCGACCCGACCTCGGATAAGCGGAAGAAGATGGATGGATGGATGGATGGATGTTGATGACACAGCTTTGCAACACTTGATATTCTAGTTTCAAGCATGTTTTACTCAATATAGGTCATCAAATCTCAGCAACAAGCTGTAATATCTTACTGAGATCATTTAGGACCAAAACCCTTAAAACAAGTAAAACACTAACATAAAATCTGCTTAGTGAGAAGAATTATCTTATCAGACAGAAAATAAGCAAATATCACCCTTATTTGAGATATTAAATCTTACTTAGATTTCAGTTTTTGCAGTGTGGACTGTGCATAAACGCTCCCTTCCAAGGTTCCTTTGTACTACGCTCTTCTTTTTGGCTCAAGGACAGCAGAGAATCAGATCAAGTGGAGCCCGCCAGAAAAAAAAAATGACAGAAACAAAGATGGCGAGAGGACCAAAGGGCGGCGAAGGGCTCGGAGAAAGAATTGAAAAATGTAGAGAGTTAATGGGGGTTGAGACGAGGGATTAGGACAAGAGGCGGGAGAACAAATGAATTCCGCGTTACAACCGCGTGACGTATCGCGCCAGCAGCCAAACGCCCTATTTATTCCCGCCATAATTACACCACCATGAGGCCAGGTGAAGTCGACAGGGTGACGCTGAGGCATCTCCATACTTGCCAACCTTGCATACTTGCCAACCCTCCCGGATTTTCCGGGAGACTCCCGAAATTCAGCGCCTCTCCGGAAAACCTCCCGGGACAAATCTTCTCCCGAAAATCTCCCGAA
The DNA here is from genome assembly GCF_033978685.3 of Nerophis lumbriciformis. Classification (NCBI taxonomy): domain Eukaryota; kingdom Metazoa; phylum Chordata; class Actinopteri; order Syngnathiformes; family Syngnathidae; genus Nerophis; species Nerophis lumbriciformis. Next base: position 4,771,718 of record NC_084552.2, on the reverse strand, counting down.
ATTCAGGCGGACCTGAGTGACGTGTCGACAGCCTGTTTTCACGTCCGCTTTCCCACAATATAAACAGCGTGCCTGCCCAATCACGTTATAACTGTAGAATGATCGAGGGCGAGTTCTTGGTTTCTTATGTGGGTTTATTGTTAGGCAAGTTTCATTAACGTCCTCCCAGCGCGGCAACAACACACAACAACAGCAGTCACGTTTTCGTCTACCGTAAAGCAGTTTGTCTGCCGTAAACAGCAATGTTGTGACACTCTTAAACAGGACAATACTGCCGTCTACTGTACATGCATATGAACATCTAGGGCTTTCAGAGAGTGCAGTGCACAACTGCGCACACAACAAGGAGACGAAGCAAAATGCATCATCAGAGAGGGTGTTCAGCATGGTTAGAAAAATAGTGACAGAGAATAAAACAAGGAAGGACAATTCAACCCTTAACTCAACAATGAGTAGATGAGTGTTATGTGTGTGTATATGTGTAAATAAATGTGTAAATAAATGAACACTGAAATTCAAGTATTTCTCTTATTTATATATATATATATATATATATATATATATATATATATATATATATATATATATATATATATATATATATATATATATATATATATATATATATATATGTGGGGAAAAAAAAAATCACAAGACTATTTCATCTCTACAGGCCTGTTTCATGAGGGGGGTTCCCTCAATCATCAGGAGGACACAAATTCCTCAATCTGATTGACAAACACTTTCCCAAAGACAACACCCTAAGAAAAGTATTCAACAAGAACAACATTAAATTGAGCTACAGCTGTATGAACAATATACGACAAATTATCTCAAACCACAACAAAACAATTGCAAATGAGCCGTCGGCCCCCGGACAGAGCGACTCCAAAACCAACAAAGGCTGCAACTGTCGAAAGAAACCTGATTGCCCTCTCAACGGGGGGTGCTTACAAACATCAGTTGTCTACCAATCTAAGGTAACACGCAAGGACATTAACACATCCGACACATATGTAGGATTAACTGAAGGAGAGTTCAAAACCAGATGGAACAATCACAAGGCTTCTTTCAGGAACCAAAACCTGCGGAATACCACAGAACTCAGCAAACACATTTGGGACCTCAAAGACAATAATGTTGAATATTCAATAACATGGCAAATTCTTGCATCCAGCACACCTTACAATAGTGGTAATAAAAGATGCAACCTATGCTTGAAAGAAAAACTGTTTATTATTTACCGACCAGACCTGTCATCCCTCAACAAGCGCAGCGAAATTGTATCAGCATGCCGCCACAGACGGAAACACCTCCTAGGTAACACATGAGCCAATCACCACGCCCCTACGCCAGCCTGTACCCACCCACTCTGTTCCCTATATAAACCATGGTATGTGAATGCTCCCATTAAAATCTCCTGATGATTGAGGGAACCCACTCATGAAACAGGCCTGTAGAGATGAAGTAGTCTTGTGATTTTTTTTCCCACACATACATATATATATATATATATATATATATATATATATATATATATATATATATATATATATATATATATATAGAATTCACTGAAAGTCAAGTATTTCTTATATATCCCGTATTTTTCGGAGTATAAGTCGCACCGGAGTATAAGTCGCACCTGCCGAAAAAAAAGGAAAAAAACATATATAAGTTGCACTGGAGCCCGGCCAAACTATGAAAAAAACTGCGACTTATAGTCCGAAAAATACGGTATATATATGAAATACTTGACTTGGTGAATTCTAGCTGTAAATATACTCCTCCCCTCTTAACCACGCCCCCCAACCACCCTCGACAACCCAAACCCCCCACCTCCCGAAATCGGAGGTCTCAAGGTTGGCAAGTATGCAACCTTGAGACCTCCGATTTTGGGTGGTGGGGGTATATTGACAGCTATATATATATATATATATATATATATATATATATATATATATATATAAAAAATATGTATATATATATATATATATAAAAAATATAAAAAATCTCCTGATGATTGAGGGAACCCCCTCATGAAACAGGCCTGTAGAGATGAAGTAGTCTTGTGATTTTTTCCCACACATACATATATATATATATATATATATATATATATATATATAGATATATATATCTACATCCTGAAAATATGCAAACAAAACTGTGTTTAGATAATTGCTACTTCAAACTTGCATAAATAAATCTTAAGGAATATAACATAACTTGGCTTCTGAGAGCTTCAAAATGTAATGACTAAAATGATAAAGTTGTTGATAAACAAGCAATTATTTTACTAATTAAATACGGTCATTTTAAATGAATTATTATGATCATTTAAAATTAATTATTTCAAATATGTTTATTTGAATGTATAATTCTATGGCTGGATGTAAAAAGAGTCAGAAAAAATACAAATAAAAATACAATTGATTTTGATGTTTTTAGCAAAATACAGTAAAAATGTATTTATTTATTTTTATTTTTAAATTAATAAATATCTTTATTTTTAGGTAAGATAAACATAATAATACAATTTATCTGTAGTCTGGATGATTTAGTTCTTGTCACGCTGAAAAAAAGGCTGTCCGCACTCAGCATACTTGCCAACACTCCCGGATTTTCCGGGAGACTCCCGAAATTCAGCGCCTCTCCCGAAAACCTCCCGGGACAAATTTTCTCCCGAAAAACTCCCGAAATTCAGACGGACCTGAGTGACGTGTTAACAACACACAACAACAGTGTCTACCGTAAAGCAGTTTGTCTGCCGTAAACAGCAATGTTGTGACACTTTTAAACAGGACAATACTGCCATCTACTGTACATGCATATGTGACCCACCCATAATGTGTCACATTTTTGTGTTGACTTATTTATTTTATTTTGTGGTTTGAATTCGTTTTTGGAGCTGTCATTACACATTTATCAGTATTCACATTGGTCAGTAGGGGGCAGTAGGGCGTTTCTTCCCAATTGAATGCTATCACCTGCAGACCGGAAGTGTCTTGTCATTCTGATGAGCGCGACCAGTCTGTGAACAATTGAAACGTCCTGTGTGCTTTTTCCTCCTGTATAACAGGTTAGTTTTGGTGAATCAACTCACTGAATAATATCCATGTGATCTTTATAAGTTTAAGTACACATTCTGATGGTGGAGCCTAACTCTAAAGTGTTTGTGAGTTGTAGTTTGTAAATGAACACTGAAATTCAAGTATTTATTTTATTTATATATATATATGGGGCAGCACGGTGGAAGAGGGGTTAGTGCATCTGCCTCACAATACGAAGGTCCTGAGTAGTCTTGGGTTCAATCCCGGGCTCGGGATCTTTCTGTGTGGAGTTTGCATGTTCTCCCCGTGACTGCGTGGGTTCCCTCCGGGTACTCCGGCTTCCTCCCACCTCCAAAAACATGCACCTGGGGATAGGTTGATTGGCAACACTAAATTGGCCCTAGTGTGTGAATGTGAGTGTGAATGTTGTCTGTCTATCTGTGTTGGCCCTGCGATGAGGTGGCGACTTGTCCAGGGTGTACCCCGCCTTCCGCCCAATTGTAGCTGAGATAGGCTCCAGCGCCCCCCGCGACCCCAAAGGGAATAAGCGGTAGAAAATGGATGGATGGATGGATGGATATATATATATATATATATATATATATATATATATATATATATATATATATATATAGCTAGAATTCACTGAAAGTCAAGTATTTCTTATATATATATATATATCTTAACCACGCCCCCCAACCACGCCCCCCGCCCCACCCCCGACCACGCCCCCGCCCCCACCCCCCACCTCCCGAAATCGGAGGTCTCAAGGTTGGCAAGTATCGCACTCAGGTCTGCATGGAGCTGGAGGGGGCGTGGCGAGAATATTTGTCCCGGGAGGTTTTCGGGAGAGGCGCTGAATTTCGGGAGTCTCCCGGAAAATTCGGGAGGGTTGGCAAGTATGCATCTCATCTGTCATAATAAAGATGGAGCCTGCTCCCCCTTTCCCTCGCGGACATATTTCTATCATTTCAGAGGACATTACTTTGACTTACACTCATTTCCCGCAGACTTAATCTACCCCTGAACCTCTACCTTACCTTAACCCCGAGCTAAGCAGTCACCTTGAAATGTGATTATTTACATAACGCCAAGTGCTTTCTGTCCCCAAAAGGGAGGCGAGTCGTGACAATTTCAACAGATTGATGTCCCCAACAACAACAACAACACACACACACACACACACACACACACACACGCACACAGCCCATAATAATACCTCATGTCACCAGGCTCATATCGATTCTGGAACTGAACCCACCAATTTAATTACCCATGCTGCATATAAAACACCCCGCCGACCAATCGGTGCGCTCCAAAAGCCACGGTGAGCTCGCCTAACAATCCTGTTAAAGCTTTTAGTGCTTTTGACGACACTCCAGAACGCCTTGACCCTTTTGTCTACCTCAGTGATTCTCAAACTGTGGTACATGTCCTACTAGCATCCATCCATCCATCCATCTTCTTCCGCTTATCCGAGGTCGGGTCGCGGGGGCAGCAGCCTAAGCAGGGAAGCCCAGACTTCCCTCTCCCCAGCCACTTCGTCCAGCTCTTCCTGTGGGACCCCGAGGCGTTCCCAGGCCAGCCGGGAGACATAGTCTTCCCAACGTGTCCTGGGTCTTCCCCGTGGCCTCCTACCGGTCGGACGTGCCCTAAACACCTCCCTAGGGAGGCGTTCGGGTGGCATCCTGACCAGATGCCCGAACCACCTCATCTTACTCCTCTCGATGTGGAGGAGCAGCGGCTTTACTTTGAGCTCCCCCCGGATGACAGAGCTTCTCACCCTATCTCTAAGGGAGAGCCCCGCCACCCGGCGGAGGAAACTCATTTCGGCCGCTTGTACCGGTGATCTTGTCCTTTCGGTCATAACCCAAAGCTCATGACCATAAGTGAGGATGGGAACGTAGATCGACCGGTAAATTGAGAGCTTTGCCTTCCGGCTTAGCTCCTTCTTCACCACAACGGACCGATACAGCGTCCGCATTACTGAAGACGCCGCACCGATCCGCCTGTCGATCTCACGATTCACTCTTCCCTCACTCGTGAACAAGACTCCGAGGTACTTGAACTCCTCCACTTGGGGCAAGATCTCCTCCCCAACCCGGAGATGGCACTCCACCCTTTTCCGGGCGAGAACCATGGACTCGGACTTGGAGGTGCTGATTCTCATCCCAGTCGCTTCACACTCAGCTGCGAACCGATCCAGTGAGAGCTGAAGATCCTGGCCAGATGAAGCCATCAGGACCACATCATCTGCAAAAAGCAGAGACCTAATCCTGCAGCCACCAAACCAGATCCCCTCAACGCCTTGACTGCGTCCTACTAGCAGTACATCTGTCAATATGTGGATCTTGGGGTTTGTTTTCCCGGAACGCAAAGGAAAGTTGGAAGGCGTGAATGTGAGTACATATTTATTAACAACACTAACAAATTACAAAAAAAAAAGGAAGCAAACAAAAGGCGCGCACAATGGCGGAGAACAAACGTGGCTAATGATACAAAACTAGAGAGACTATGAACATGAAAACGAAAACGTGAAACAGCATGAAAACTATGATAAACAGGAATCGCATGGGTAGCAGAGGTAGTATGGATGGATAGGATAGATAGATATGATAATGTCACCAGGACGAACAACAGAAACAGACAGGCTTAAATAGCAGTGACATGATCAGTGAACAGTGTGGTTTTCGTCCTGGTCGTGGAACTGTGGACCAGCTCTATACTCTCGGCAGGGTCCTTGAGGGTGCATGGGAGTTTGCCCAACCAGTCTACATGTGCTTTGTGGACTTGGAGAAGGCATTTGACCGTGTCCCTCGGGAAGTCCTGTGGGGAGTGCTCAGAGAGTATGGGGTATCGGACTGTCTGATTGTGGCGGTCCACTCCCTGTACGATCAGTGTCAGAGCTTGGTCTGCAGTAAGTCGGACACGTTTCCAGTGAGGGTTGGACTCCGCCAAGGCTGCCCTTTGTCACCGATTTTGTTCATAACTTTTATGGACAGGATTTCTCGGCGCAGTCAAGGCGTTGAGGGGATCCGGTTTGGTGGCTGCAGGATTAGGTCTCTGCTTTTTGCAGATGATGTGGTCCTGATGGCTTCATCTGGCCAGGATCTTCAGCTCTCACTGGATCGGTTCGCAGCCGAGTGTGAAGCGACTGGGATGAGAATCAGCACCTCCAAGTCCGAGTCCATGGTTCTCGCCCGGAAAAGGGTGGAGTGCCATCTCCGGGTTGGGGAGGAGACCCTGCCCCAAGTGGAGAAGTTCAAGTACCTAGGAGTCTTGTTCACGAGTGAGGGAAAAGTGGATCGTGAGATCGACAGGCGGATCAGTGCGGCATCTTCAGTTATGCGGACGCTGTATCGATCCGTTGTGGTGAAGAAGGAGCTGAGCCGGAAAGCAAAGCTCTCAATTTACCGGTCGATCTACGGTCCCATCCTCACCTATGGTCATGAGCTTTGGGTTATGACCGAAAGAACAAGATCACGGGTACAAGCGGCCGAAATAAGTTTCATCCGCCGGGTGGCAGGGCTCTCCCTTAGAGATAGGGTGAGAAGCTCTGCCATCCGGGGGGAGCTCAAAGTAAAGCCGCTGCTCCTCCACATCGAGAGGAGCCAGATGAGGTGGTTCGGGCATCTGGTCAGGATGCCACCCGAACGCCTCCCTCCGGAGGTGTTTAGGGCACGTCCAACCGGTAGGAGGCCACGGGGAAGACCCAGGACACGTTGGGAAGACTATGTCTCCCGGCTGGCCTGGGAACGCCTCGGGATCCCCCGGGAGGAACTCGACAAAGTGGCTGGGGAGAGGAAAGTCTGGGCTTCCCTGCTTAGGCTGCTGCCCCCGCGACCCGACCTCGGATAAGCGGAAGAAGATGGATGGACGGATGATCAGTGAAAACAGGTGCGTGACTCAAAACGTGAAACAGGTGCGTGACATGACAGGTGAAAACGAATGGGTTTCTATGGTGACAAAAACAAACAAAAGTGCACAAAGAGTCCAAAAACAAAACTGAACCTGACTAAAACAAAACATGATCACACAGACATGACAACATCTAGTGCACAGGTGTCAAACTCAAGGCCCCGGGGGCCACATGTGGCCCGTCGATTCATTTTATTTGGCCCCTCGAAAGCCTGGAAATAATATGTATCAAAGTGTTCTTACTAATGTATTCTTTTTTTCTATTTTGGGAGGGAAACACATATATATGTACTCCATATAAAGTTAAAGTTAAAGTTAAAGTACCAATGATTGTCACACACACACTAGGTGTGGCGAGATTATTCTCTGCATTTGACCCATCACCCTTGATCACCCCCTGGGAGGTGAGGGGAGCAGTGGGCAGCAGCGGTGGCCGCGCCCGGGAATCATTTTGGTGATTTAACCCCCAATTCCAACCCTTGATGCTGAGTGCCAAGCAGGGAGGTAATGGGTCCCATTTTTTTATAGTCTTTGGTATGACTCGGCCGGGGTTTGAACTCACAACCTACCGATCTCAGGGCGGACACTCTAACCACTAGGCCACTAGAAACTAGTTGAAACCGATACCAAGACTGTAATAGTAAGACAATAAGTTTTTGCAGCACAAACCAACACAAGTGTAGCATAAACAAATCAGACAAGTTTAAGGAGATGTCCTTAAAGGGGAACATTATCACAATTTCAGAAGGGTTAAAACCATTAAAAATCAGTTCCCAGTGGCTTATTTTATTTTTCGAAGTTTTTTTCAAAATTTTACCCATCACGCAATATCCCTAAAAAAAAGCTTCAAAGTGCCTGATTTTAACCATCGTTATATACACCCGTCCATTTTCCTGTGACGTCACATAGTGATGCCGACACAAACAAACATGGCGGATAGAACAGCAAGCTATAGCGACATTAGCTCGGATTCAGACTCGGATTTCAGCGGCTTAAGCGATTCAACAGATTACGCATGTATTGAAACGGATGGTTGTAGTGTGGAGGCAGGTAGCGAAAACGAAATTGAAGAACAAACTGAAGCTATTGAGCCATATCGGTTTGAACCGTATGCAAGCGAAACCCACGAAAACAACACGACAGGAGAAAGCGAGGACGAATTCGGCGATCGCCTTCTAACCAACGATTGGTATGTGTTTGTTTGGCATTAAAGGAAACTAACAACTATGAACTAGGTTTACAGCATATGAAATACATTTGGCAACAACATGCACTTTGAGAGTGCAGACAGCCCAATTTTCATCAATTAATATATTCTGCAGACATACCCTCATGTCAGCAGGCCAGGGAAGCTAGGGTCGATATTCTTCTCTTGATCATCTTGGGACGGTGTGAGCCAAGACATCCAGGGGGGTTTAGCTCGCTCGTCTGCGGAAACAAACTGCCGCCATTGCTTGCCATGCTCCCGAGGTCCTTTGTCCCTGAATAGCTCACACACTCCGGCAGATTCAATGGGGGTCTGGCGGCAGATTTCTTTGACTTTATCGTTGGAAATGCATCTGCTTTGAGTGTCGCAGGATATCCACACATTCTTGCCATCTCTGTCGTAGCATAGCTTTCGTCGGTAAAGTGTGCGGAACAAACGTCCAATTTCTTGCCACTTTCGCATCTTTGGGCCACTGGTGCAACTTGAATCCGTCCCTGTTCGTGTTGTTACACCCTCCGACAACACACCGACGAGGCATGATGTCTCCAAGGTACGGAAAACAGTCGAAAAAACGGAAAATAACAGAGCTGATTTGACCCGGTGTTTGAGAAAATGGCGGATTGCTTCCCGATGCGACGTCACATTGTGACGTCATCGCTGCGAGAGCGAATATTTATTTCGCCAAAATTCACCCATTGAGAGTTCGGAAATCGGTTAAAAAAAAATATGGTCTTTTTTCTGCAACATCAAGGTATATATTGACGCTTACATAGGTCTGGTGATAATGTTCCCCTTTAAAGGGGATAATGTGCATCGGGAAGCCATTTTCTCAAACACCGAGTCAAATCAGCTCTGTTATTTTCCGTTTTTTTCGACTGTTTTCCGTACCTTGGAGACATCATGCCTCGTCGGTGTGTTGTCGGAGGGTGTAACAACACGAACAGGGACGGATTCAAGTTGCACCAGTGGCCCAAAGATGCGAAAGTGGCAAGAAATTGGACGTTTGTTCCGCACACTTTACCGACGAAAGCTATGCTACAACAGAGATGGCAAGAATGTGTGGATATCCTGCGACACTCAAAGCAGATGCATTTCCAACGATAAAGTCAAAGAAATCTGCCGCCAGACCCCCATTGAATCTGCCGGAGTGTGTGAGCAATTCAGGGACAAAGGACCTCGGTAGCACGGCAAGCAATGGCGGCAGTTTGTTCCCGCAGACGAGCTAGCTAAACCCCCTATCGGCCGCCTAGCTTCCCTGGCCTGCTGACATCAACTCCAAAACTGGACAGATCATCTTTCAGGAAAAGAGCGCGGATGAGGGTATGTCTACAGAATATATTAATTGATGAAAATTGGGCTGTCTGCACTCTCAAAGTGCATGTTGTTGCCAAATGTATTTCATATGCTGTAAACCTAGTTCATAGTTGTTAGTTTCCTTTAATGCCAAACAAACACATACCAATCGTTGGTTAGAAGGCGATCGCCGAATTCGTCCTCGCTTTCTCCCGTGTCGCTGGCTGTCGTGTCGTTTTCGTCGGTTTCGCTTGCGTACGGTTCAAACCGATATGGCTCAATAGCTCCAGTTTCTTCTTCAATTTGGTTTTCGCTACCTGCCTCCACACTACAACCATCCGTTTCAATACATGCGTAATCTGTTGAATCGCTTAAGCCGCCGAAATCCGAGTCTGAATCCGAGCTAATGTCGCTATAGCTTGCTGTTCTTTCCGCCATGTTTGTTTGTGTCGGCATCACTATGTGACGTCACAGGAAAATGGACGGGTGGTTAAAATCAGGCACTTTGAAGCTTTTTTTAGGGATACTGCGTGATGGGTAAAATTTTTGGAAAAAACTTCGAAAAATATAATAAGCCACTGGGAACTGATTTTTAATGGTTTTAACCATTCCCCTTTAACTCATTCTCTTTCTATGCCACATCAATGTGGAATGCGCTCCCAACAGGTATAAAAGAAAGGGCATCTCTATCCTCCTTCAAAACCGCAATAAAAGTTCACCTCCAGGCAGCTACAACCCTAAACTAACACCCTCCCCGGATTGTTAATAGATACTTTTTCTTATGCCTTCTGATCTCTCTCTCTCTCTCTCTCTGCCCACTACTTGCTGTCCACATCCTACCAAGTCAGACCTACACTGTTCCAATATCCATTTCTCTGTTCTCAATTGTTGATGACTGATGATAACAACCAAACCTAACCCCCCCTCCACACCCCGGATTGTAAATAATGTAAATAATTCAATGTGATTATCTTGTGTGATGACTGTATTATGATGATAGTATATATTTGATAGTATATATCTGTATCATGAATCAATTTAAGTGGACCCCGACTTAAACAAGTTGAAAAACCTATACGGGTGTTACCATTTAGTGGTCAATTGTACGGAATACATACTTGCCAACCCTCCCGGATTTTCCGGGAGACTCCCGAAATTCAGCGCCTCTCCCAAAAACCTCCCGGGACACATTTTTTCTCCCGAAAATCCCCCGAAATTCAGGCGGAGCTGCAGGCCACGCCCCCATCCAGCTCCATGCGGACCTGAGTCCGCTTTCCCACAATATAATGAACGTCTACAGTAAAGCAGTCCGTCTGCCGTAAACAGCAATGTTGTGACACTCTTAAACAGGACAATACTGCCATCTAGTGCATTTGATGAAAGCACTTTTGTGCGTGCCACACAGCAATGCATCATCAGAGAGGGTGTTCAGCATGGTTAGAAAGATAGTGACAGAGAATAGAACAAGGATGGACAATTCAACCCTTAACTCAACAATGAGTAGATGAGTGTTATGTGTGTGTATATGTGTAAATAAATGAACACTGAAATTCAAGTATTTCTTTTATATATATATATATATTTATCCATCCATCCATTTACTACCGCTTATTCCCTTCGGGGTCACTCCTCCCCTCTTAACCACGCCCCCCGCCCCCACCCCCCACCTCTCAAAATTGGAGGTCTCAAGGTTGGCAAGTATGCTATTAGTGGACCAGCAGCACGCACAATCATGTGTGCTTACGGACTGTATCCCTTGCAGACTGTATTGATATATATTGATATATAATGTAGGAACCACAATATTAATAACAGAAAGAAACAACCCTTTTGTGTGAATGAGTGTGAATGGGGGAGGGAGTTTGTTTTGGGTTGGTGCACTAATTGTAAGTGTATCTTGTGTATTTTATGTTGATTTAATAAAAAAAACAAACAAACAAAAAAAAAACGATACCGATAATAAAAAAAACGATACCGATAATTTCCGATATTACATTTTAACGCATTTATCGGCCAATGTTATCGAACATCTCTAATTGTAAGTGAGCCTTATAGTCCGGAAAATACGGTAAGTCCAAGGTACTCAATTCGGCCCATAAAGTGCTCTAAGAATCATTAAAAAACCGCCAACGATGCTTAATTTACATCTCGTGACCTGAATATTAACCAACTATTAGCATAGACAAACTGTTTTTAGTGGCGCCGTGATCACAAAGAGCTAACTCGCTTATGCTGCTTTATTGACATACTGAGCCGGTGAGCTGCTGCATCGCCTCTGAGTTGGTGAAAGTTAATTCTAGATTATAAATCATGCCTCTCACCTGAATAGTAGAAGGACGTGGACATAAACCGGTAAGTTCGTCAACTTTGACATTCAACTTATATCAGGAGGAAGACACTGAAAAAATGCTCGTTTGCGGCACTTTTTTTTTTAACCCGTTGTAAGGATTATGATTACTCAGCAGGCAGAAGACATTTTAAGGCCTTAGTGGCCACATGCGTGGACAGCACCTTTTAGCTGTTATTTCCAAAATTGTGTACACTACTGGATTGGGGTCTTATGCCGACATATGGACACTTATACTGCCATCTGGTGGTGTCAGAAGAGTATAACATACAATGGAATTTGGAAAGAAAAGTGTAAAAATAAAAAATAGCATGTCACTACACATGAAGTACACGTTTGTGTACTTATGGACTGAGTACATCATATCAAAAGATGATTTTTAGTTTTTATTCTAAATAGTGTCCAATAAGCCCATATACCGTATTTTTCGGACTATGAGTCACAGTTTTTTTCATAGTTTGACTTATTATGCACTTTGTGACTTCAATAATAAATATGGCAGTGCCATGTTAGCATTTTTTTCCATAACTTGGGTTGATTTATTTTGGAAAACCTTGTTACATTGTTTAATGCATCCAGCGGATCATCACAACAAAATTAGGCATAATAATGTGTTATTTCCACGACTCTATTTATTGGTATCGGTTGATATCAGAATCGGTAATTCAGAGTTGGACAATATCGGAATATCGGATATCGGCAAAAAAGCCATTATCGGACATCTCTAATATATATACATTTACACATACATATACATATATACACATACGTACATATACATACAATGTGGATCCAACATTGTCTCAATTTACAAAGGTTCTGAACAAGGTTGCAGAGTGTGTTTATAGGAATTTTCCACCATTCTTCCAAAAGTGCATTGGTGAGGTCACACACTGATGTTGGTCGAGAAGGCCTGACTCTCAGTCTCTGTTGCAATTCATCCCGAAGGTGTTCTATCGGGTTCAGGTCAGGACTCTGTGCAGGCCAGTCAAGTTCATCCACACCAGACTGTGTCATCCACGTCTTTATGGATCTTGCTTTGTGCACTGGTGCACAGATGCAGCTGCTCGGCCATGGAAACCCATTCCATGAAGCTCTCTGCAAACTGTACGTGGGCTAATTGGAAGGTCACATGAAGCTTGGAGCTCTGTAGCAACTGACGGCGACCTCTTTGCACTATGCGCTTCAGCATCCGCTGACCCCTCTCTGTCAGTTTACGTGGCCTACCACTTGGTGGCCGAGTTGCTGTTGTTCCCAAACTCTTCCACGTTCTTATAATAAAGCCGACAGTTGACTTTGGAATATTTAGGAGCGAGGAAATTTCACGACTGGATTTGTTGCACAGGTGGCATCCTATGACAGATCCACGCTGGAAATCACTGAGCTCCTGAGAGCGGGCCATTCTTTCACAAATGTTTGTAGAAACAGTCTCCATGCCTAGGTGCTTGATTTTATACACCTGTGGCCGGGCCAAGTGATTAGGACACCTGATTCTCATCATTTGGATGGGGTGGCCAAATACTTTTGGCAATATAGTGTCTATACTTACAGTGTGTACAAACCCCGTTTTCATATGAGTTGGCAAATTGTGTTAGATGTAAATATAAACGGAATACAATGATTTGCAAATCCTTTTCAACCCATATTCAGTTGAATATGCTACAAAGACAACATATTTGATGTTCAAGCTCATAAACTTTTTTTTTTTTTTGCAGATAATAATTAACTTAGAAGTTCATGGCTGCAACACGTGCCAAAGTAGTTGGGAAAGGGCATGTTCACCACTGTGTTACATGGCCTTTTCTTTTAACAACACTCAATAAACGATTGGGAACTGAGGAAACTAATTGTTGAAGCTTTGAAAGTGGAATTCTTTCCCATTCTTGTTTTATGTACAGCTTCAGTCGTTCAACAGTCCGGGGGTCTCCGTTGTCGTATTTTACGCTTCATAATGCGCCACACATTTTCGATGGGAGACAGGTCTGGACTGCGGGCGGGCCAAGAAAGTACCCGCACTCTTTTTTTACGAAGCCACGCTGTTGTAACATGTGCTGAATGTGGCTTGGCATTGTCTTGCTGAAATAAGCAGGGGCTTAGATGGCAGCATATGTTGTTCCAAAACCTGTATGTACCTTTCAGCATTAATGGTGCCTCCACAGATGTGTAAGTTACCCATGCCTTGGGCACTAATACACCCCCATACCATCACAGATGCTGGCTTTTCAACTTTGCGTCGATAACAGTCTGGGTGGTTCGCTTGCCCTTTGGTCCGGATGACACAATGTCGAATATTTCCAAAAACAATTTGAAATGTGGACTCGTCAGAACACTTTTCCACTTTGCATCAGTCATTCTTAGATGATCTCGGGCCCAGAGAAGCCGGCGGCGTTTCTGGGTGTTGTTGATAAATGGCTTTCGCTTTGCATAGTAGAGCTTTAACTTGCACTTACAGATGTAGCGACAAACTGTATTTAGTGACAGTGGTTTTCTGAAGTGGTTCTGAGCCCATGTGGTGATATCCTTTAGAGATTGATGTCGGTTTTTGATACAGTGCTGTCTAAGGGATCGAAGGTCACGGTCATTCAATGTTGGTTTCCGGTCATGCCGCTTACATGCAGTGATTTCTCCACATTCTCTGAACCTTTTGATGATATTATGGACCGTAGATGTTGAAATCCCTAAATTTCTTGCAATTGCACTTTGAGAAATGTTGTTCTTAAACTGTTTGACTATTTGCTCACGCAGTTGTGGACAAATGGGTGTACCTCGCCCCATCCTTTCTTGTGAGTTGTGTGTTCCTGAGCCCATGTGGTGATATCCTTTACACACTGATGTCGCTTGTTGATGCAGTACAGCCTGAGGGATCGAAGGTCACGGGCTTAGCTGCTTACGTGCAGTGATTCCTCCAGATTCTCTGAACCCTTTGATGATATTACGGACCGTAGATGGTGAAATCCCTAAATTTCTTGCAATAGCTGGTTGAGAAAGGTTTTTCTTAAACTGTTCGACAATTTGCTCACGCATTTGTTGACCCTCGCCCCATCCTTGTTTGTGAATGACTGAGCATTTCATGGAATCTACTTTTATACCCAATCATGGCACCCACCTGTTCCCAATTAGCCTGCACACCTGTGGGATGTTCCAAATAAGTGTTGGATGAGCATTCCTCAACTTTATCAGTATTTATTGCCACCTTTCCCAACTTCTTTGTCACGCGTTGCTGGCATCAAATTCTAAAGTTAATGATTATTTTGCAAAAAAAAAAAAAGTTTATCAGTTTGAACATCAAATATGTTGTCTTTGTAGCATATTCAACTGAATATGGGTTGAAAATGATTTTGCAAATCATTGTATTCCGTTTATATTTACATCTAACACAATTTCCCAACTCATATGGAAATGGGGTTTGTATATAAACATTGATGGAGGCAGAATAGAGTGACTCCCATTGTCTCCATTGTTAGCTGACTTT
Organism: Nerophis lumbriciformis; assembly: GCF_033978685.3. NCBI lineage: Eukaryota > Metazoa > Chordata > Actinopteri > Syngnathiformes > Syngnathidae > Nerophis > Nerophis lumbriciformis. Next base: position 4,756,428 of record NC_084552.2, on the reverse strand, counting down.
TGCTAATGTTTATTTACAATGTAGAATGCATACAATAACATGTGTTCTTGTCTTACATAAGGATGTTAATTCATAGACAACCTGTTTTTTTTTAAAAGTGCACTTCCCCTTTAAATGTGGATTTAGCTGCTAAAATCATTTTGTTTTCCCTTAGGGTCATTATAGACCTTCTGTGTTTTTTTGCCAGCTAAGACTCATGGCCCCCATTTCTTCAATGGCTTATTCCATAATAGCCCTTCTTACCATTTACTGTGCGTGCACCATTAGCCAGTGATGACTTTGCACTTGATGACGGAGATTAACAAGGTAGTTAGGTGTTGGCGGTGGCGAGTGCACAAACAATTAGACTGCTGCTAAATCAGTAAGCTCCCACTGCTTTACATGTTGACTGTAAAGTATGCACAAATGCGGCGGTGTTTTGCTTCGTTTTCGTTGTATTGCCCCTTTGTGGCCAAGCGTGCATGTTTCTATGGACACATAAGAACACCTGTGCGGAGTTGGCCTGACACTGCCATTCTTTTGTGCTGCATTGCAATTTTTTAGGTTTTCTGAAATACATTTTCTGGCTAGTGACATCATCTAGCCCCTGCCCACCTTGTCTAAATCTCCCCAAACTTCTCCCATTCATTTGCACGGCGACATTTTTTTTTGGTCTAAATATTATAATTTTTATGTTGACGTTTTATAGTTTTTATGATATTAACAACCATGTCAACATTGATTGATTGAGACTTTTATTAGTAGGTTGCACAGTGAAGTACATATTCCGTCATACTTGCCAACCTTGAGACCTCCAATTTCGGGGGGTGGGTGCGGGGTGCGTGGTTGGGGCAGGGGCGTGGTTGGGGCCGTGGTTAAGAGGGGAGGAGTATATTTACAGCTAGAATTCACCAAGTCAAGTATTTCATATATATATATATATATATATATATATATATATATATATATATATATATATATATATATATATATATATATCCCTGCGACCCCGAAGGGAATAAGCGGTAGTAAATGGATGGATGGATGGATATATATATATATATATATATATATATATATATATATATATATATATATATATATATATATATATATATATATATAAGAAATAATTGACTTTCAGTGAATTCTATATATACATATATATATATATATATATATATATATATATATATATATATATATATATATATATATATATATATATATATATATATATATATACACATATATATATATATATATAAATATAAATAAAATAAATACTTGAATTTCAGTGTTCATTTATTTACACATATACACACACATAACACTCATCTACTCATTGTTGAGTTAAGGGTTGAATTGTCCATCCTTGTTCTATTCTCTGTCACTATCTTTCTAACCATGCTGAACAACCTCTCTGATGATGCATTGCTGTGTGGCACGCACAAAAGTGCTTTCATCAAATGCAGGGAGATCTTCGGGAGAAAATTTGTCCCGGGAGGTTTTCGGGAGAGGCGCTGAATTTCGGGAGTCTCCCGGAAAATCCGGGAGGGTTGGCAAGTATCTAATAGTACTAACCTTTAACAGTTAATTTTACTCATTTTCATTAATTACTAGTTTCTATGTGACTTTTTTTATATTGTTTTACTTTCTTTTTTATTCAATTAACCATCACTGATGGTGGAAACTTTACACTAGACTTCAGGCAACGTGGATCCTGTGCCTCTCCTGTCTTCCTCCAGACTCTGGGACCTCGATTTCCAAAGGAAATGCAAACCAAACCAACCCAAACCATCAGTGATGGTTTGGGTTGCTGGTAGACGCAGCCGTCTACCAGCAAGTTTTAGAGCACTTCATGCTTCCTGCTGCTGACCTGCTCTATGGAGATGGAGATTTCAAGTTCCAACAGGACTTGGCGCCTGCACACAGCGCAAAATCTACCCGTGCCTGGTTTACGGACCATGGTATTTCTGTTCTAAATTGGCCCGCTAACTCCCCTGACCTTAGCCCCATAGAAAATCTGTGGGGTATTGTGAAAAGGAAGATGCAGAATGCCAGACCCAAAAATGCAGAAGAATTGAAGGCCACTATCAGAGCAACCTGGGCTCTCATAACACTTGAGCAGTGCAAGAAACTCATCGACTCCATGCCACGCCGCATTAACGCAGTAATTGAGGCAAAAGGAGCTCCAACCAAGTATTGAGTATTGTACATGCTCATATTTTTCATTTTCATACTTTTCAGTTGGCCAACATTTCTAAAAATCCCTTTTTTGTATTAGCCTTAAGTAATATTCTAATTTTGTGACACACGGAATTTTGGATTTTCATTTGTTGCCACTTCAAATCATCAAAATTAAATGAAATAAACATTTGAATGCATCAGTCTGTGTGCAATGAATAAATATAATGTACAAGTTACACCTTTTGAATGCAATTACTGAAATAAATCAAGTTTTTCAAAATATTCTAATTTACTGGCTTTTACCTGTGTATATATAGGGGTTAGTGCGTCTGCCTCACAATACGAAGTTCCTGAGTAGTCTTGGGTTCAATCCCAGGCTCTGGATCTTTTTGTGTGGAGTTTGCATGTTCCTGGGGATAGGTTGATTGGCAACACTAAAATTGGCCCTAGTGTGTGAATGTGAGTGTGAATGTTGTCTGTCTATCTGTGTTGGCCCTGCGATGAGGTGGCGACTTGTCCAGGGTGTACCCCGCCTTCCGCCCGATTGTAGCTGAGATAGGCCCCAGCGCCCCCCGCGACCCCAAAGGGAATAAGCGGTAGAAAATGGATGGATGGATATATATATATATAGCTAGAATTCACTGAAAGTCAAGTATTTCTTATATATATATATCTTAACCACGCCCCCAACCACGCCCCACCCCCGACCACGCCCCCCACCCCCCGAAATCGGAGGTCTCAAGGTTGGCAAGTATGCTTAGAAAGCATTAAAAAGAAAAAACAATGTTCTTGTCTTACATAGGGATTGTGAATGATGGGCAAAATTCCCCCTCCAAAATGCAGTTCCACTTTAGGTGGTTGAGAAAATATAGTATCCTTTAAGAAATATTAATTCCACACAGATGGAAAACAGAAAACAGACGGGCACAGAATATCCCTATAGGAGTTATTTTTAGAGTCCAGATTGGAATCAGCAGCAAGGACCTTCATTGACTGAGAGATAATTATCTGTAATTCTTTAACCCGACCCAATCAGGGTGAATTAGCGGCGTGAATATTGATGAGGCAAACATCTCCGATGTGCCTTCCCGGAAATAGCCCTGGTCTTGTGTGCCTTTTAAACACGTGAGGTGTGTGGACCACAATAAATCAGGTGGAGCTCCACAGGTCCACTTCCTCAAATGAATCTTTTAATGGACTCGCTTGCCTTCTCCTCGGCAGCTGCACTTCCCCCGACAGGTCAGCGGCGATTGCCGGGGGTCATTAGTCCTGTGATAGGCTGAACGATAAGATCAGCAACAATGGGAACAAGGTGTGAGAGAGACAGCGCTGAGCAAGCTACACAGGTTATAGATGAGGTTCTGGGGCGGTTTGCAAGGTCGTTCCGAGAGCGGGCGACGGTCCATTTAGCACCCAATGTTTGTGCTGCTGTTGCAGTGCTAATATTTCACTCCAGAGATGTTCCTCTCCTGCAAAATGGCCTCTTTTAGAAAGACTGTTAGGTACAGTGGCGATCAAAAGTGTACATACACTTGTAAAGAACATCATGTCATGGCTGTCTTGACATCACATGGACAAAGATAAGACCTGGAGGAAAGTTCTATGGTCAGATGAAACAAAAATCGGGCTGTTTGGCCACAATACCCAGCAATATGTTTGGAGGAGAATGTAATGACCTGTGGTCAGAGGTGGGTAGAGTAGCCAGAAATTGTACTCAAGTAAGAGTACTGTTACTTTAGAGATTTATTACTCAAGTAAAAGTAAGGAGTAGTCACCCAAATATTTACTTGAGTAAAAGTAAAAAGTATGTTGTAAAAAAACTACTCAAGTACTGAGTAACTGATGAGTAACATACACACACATATCATATGTATATATATATATATATATATACACACACACACACACACATATATATATATATATACACACACACGCACACATATATACATACATATATATATATATATATATATATATATATATATATATATATATATATATATATACATATATATACATACACACACATATATATATATATATATATATATATATATATATATATATATATATATATATATATATATACCGTATTTTCCGCACTATAAGGCGCACCTAAAAACCACAAATTTGCTCAAAAGCTGACAGTGCGCCTTATAACCCGGTGCGCTTTATTACGATTCATTTTCATAAAGTTTCGATCTCGCAACTTCGGTAAACAGCCGCCATCTTTTTTCCCGGTAGAACAGGAAGCGCTTCTTCTTCTACGCAAGCAACCGCCAAGGAAAGCACCCGCCCCCATAGAACAGGAAGCGCTTCTTCTTCTACTGTAAGCAACCACCCGCCCCCGGAAGAAGAAGAAAAAACGCGCGGATATCACCGTACGTTTCATTTCCTGTTTACATCTGTAAAGACCACAAAATGGCTCCTACTAAGCGACAAGGATCCGGTTCATAAAAAGACGCAATCTCTCCATCCGCACACGGATTACTACCGTATTTCACAGCAACTGATATTCCTGTGAACCGCACTGTGGAACGGGAGCACGTACGGTGAATATTCGCACCACAGGGAATGAGAAGTCATCCTTCACTGTGGTTCTAGCTTGCCATGCTAACTTCCACCCATGGTGATATTCAAAAGGAAGACCTTGCCAAAAGAGACCTTTCCAGCCGGCGTCATCATAAAAGCTAACTCGAAGGGATGGATGGATGAAGAAAAGATGAGCGAGTGGTTAAGGGAAGTTTACGCGAAGAGGCCGGGTGGCTTTTTTCACACAGCTCCGAAGGCGAACACACCTTCACTAAGACGGGCAGACAGCGCCGGACGACATACGCCAACATTTGCCAGTGGATCGTAAATGCCTGGGCAGATATTTCGGTCACAACTGTGGTCCGAGCTTTCCGGAAGGCAGGATTCACAGAACTGCTGGACAACAACAGCGACACTGACTCCGATGACTTCGGCGAGACGGAACCGGCCATTTTGGATCCCACGCTTGCGCAACTTTTCAATTCGGACACCGAAGACGAAGAATTCGAAGGATTTACGAATGAAGAATAACTTCAGAAGGTGAGCGCTATGTTTATTTTGTGTGTTGTGACATTAACGTTCGAGCAACATTATGTTGCTATTGCTCTACACCATTTTGAATTTTACTATGTTTGTGATTGCACATTTGCGTACATTTTGGGACAGAGTTGTTAGAACGCTGGTTTTCAATATATTATTAAAGTTTGACTGAACTATCTGACTGTTTTTTTGACATTCCCTTTAGCGCAGCGTAGGCGCGGCTTATAATCCGGGGCGGCTTATTGGTGGACAAAGTTATGAAATATGTAATTCATTGAAGGTGCGGCTAATAATCCGGTGCGCCTTATAGTGCGGAAAATACGGTATATATATATATATATATACATACATTGATATATACAGTATATAATTTATATATATTTTTTTTGCCGTTTTTGTTTACATGTTAAAGGTGTTTTAATGAATATACATGCATGTTTAACACATATAGATTCCTTTCTTTCATGAAGACAAGAATATAAGTTGGTGTATTACCTGATTCTGATGACTTGCATTGATTGTAATCAGACAGTAGTGATGATAACGTCCACGTTTTCAAATGGAGGAGAAAAAAAGTTCCTCCTTTCTGTCTAATACCACATGAAAGTGGTTGGTTTTTGGCTTCTTATATGTCCAGCTTCCATATTCGTTTTTATACACTTTACAAGAAAGACATTGGCGGCAAACTCCGTAGCTTGCTAGGTTGTTTGCGCAGGCTTTCGGAGACTCTTATTTTGAAAGCGCAGGCACGATGGAGCGGCACTTTTATTGTGAAGACAGGAACTGTGCAGTCAGTCTTTAGGCTTTTGACGGGATGTACGGTTGAAATAAAAAATGGTCTTTTTTCCTTCACACTTTTGATTGATTGATTGGAACTTGTATTAGTAGATTGCACAGTACAGTACATATTCCGTACAATTGACCACTAAATGGTAACACCCCAATAAGTTTTTCAACTTGTTTAAGTCAGGTCATGTGACCGCCTGGCTCTGTTTGATTGGTCCAACGTCACCAGTGACTGCATCTGATTGGTGGAACGGAGTGAACGTCACCAGTGACTGTATTTGTTGAAACGCAGGCACTATGAAAGTCTGTCTGACAGACCAAAACAAACAAAGCGCGCATTAACAGATCGATAAAAATTAGTAGCGAGTAGCGAGTTGAATGTAGATAAAAGTAGCGGAGTAAAAGTAGCGTTTCTTCTCTATAAATATTATCAAGTAAAAGTAAAAGTATGTTGCATTAAAACTACTCTTAGAAGTACAATTTATCCCAAAAGTTACTCAAGTAGATGTAACGGAGTAAATGTAGCGCGTTACTACCCACCTCTGCCTGTGGTCTGGATCATGTTTTTTGTTATTTTCTGGTTGTTTAAGACTCTTGTAGTTCCTGTTTACGTTCCCTTGTTTGCATACCTGCCAACTACTCCAGTTTTCCCGTAATTAGTACGGTTTTCATCAACCTATTCCGGGTTACGGTTGCAGTGATAAAAAATACGGTTTTTCATTAATTAAAAAAAAAATTTTTTTTTTAAGTTTTATTCACGAAATCGCGTAACAACAATGACAATCAACACTGCTTCCCGTAACTTCCTATCGAGCCATTCCGAATGCCATGCGCGAGGCTATTTATAGCACCGCTGCCAAGCACGAGGCCATTGTTTCCAAACGAGCGAACGATCATGGAATCAGCCGGAGAAAAATCGCATACGAGTCTTAAACCGAAAAGAAAACTGCAGTCATTCCGTGAAGAATATTCAAAAGCCTATCCGGGAATAATTATCCGTTCCAAAAAGGGTGAAAACTACGCGAATTGCACCTTGTGCAGACAAGATTTTTCGATCGGACACGGAGGAATTAGCGATGTAAAAGACCACGTTGGGACAAAAAAACACAAGTCTAATGCCGTTGCTAGCGATACAAGTGGAAAACTTTCAACGTTTTTCGTCGCCCAAACAGATTCTTTGGATGTGATAAATGCCAAAGTTTTATTTACGGAGGCAATAATTGAGCAAACAAAAAGGTAATGACACCAATGTTATCTATTGGAATTGTTTAGTACTGTTATACTGTTAAAAGTGTTTATACTATTTATGCTTTCAAGTCCAAGTTGAAGAAATCTTGTTAAATGTTGACAGCATAACTACCAAAATACAGAAGTATGTCCTTAATATTTTTGCAGTGCTATTTCTGTTGAAAAGTTCAAATGATTACATTAGAGATGTGATGTGCCACTTTTCAAGTGTCTGATGGCTTAAATTAATTTTCATTAATTTTTCATATTTTGAATTCTTTTGAAAGGCTTCCAAAAAAACTACATTTGAATTGTAATTCCATGCTATTGACAGGACTATTAATTTTAATGAAGTTAGCTTACCATGTTTACAGTATGATAATTGTGATAGAAATGTGAATTTTAGGCACAGAATATTTTTTACAATTGAACAAGGCAGTAGATTATACAAGCTTGGACAGAAAGTTAATAATGACACCAATTATTTTTTTTAATGGAATTGTTTAGTACTGTTTTACCATTTGTTTACTGTAAAAAGTGTTTATACTGTTTATACTTTCAATTAACAAATTGAAGTCTTGTGAAAGGTTGACAGGATAACTGGCATTAACTGTCAAAATAATTTCAAACTATTGAAGTTAGCTTACAGAATAAACATATGATTTTTGCTGTAATATTTTTGTTTTGAAAAGTCACTGTGACTGATAGAAAAGTGATGGTTTTAGCAACATTTTAACCTGTCTGAATGCTAATAATCATTTTGCGTCGGGGGGCGAAGGAATCCCCCACCAGGACTTTGTCCTGGACCTACCGGGGCCTGATGCCCTTGGACCCTGGCTACTAGGTTTTTCTGATTTCAAAAGTTGGCAGGTATGTGTTTGGTTTCCATGACTACTCATTAGTTTCACCTGCACGCACCTGTTCTAATCAGGAAATTATTATTTAAAGGCCTACTGAAACCCACTACTACCGACCACGCAGTCTGATAGTTTATATATCAATGATGGAATCTTAACATTTCAACACACTAAAGTGCAATTTTAAATTCCGCGCGACATATCCTGCTGAAAACGTCTCGGTATGATGACGTCAGCGCGTGACGTCACGGATTGTAGAGGACATTTTGGGACAGCATGGTGGCCAGCTATTAAGTCGTCTGTTTTCATCGCAAAATTCCACAGTATTCTGGACATCTGTGTTGGTGAATCTTTTGCATTTTGTTCAATGAACAATGGAGACAGCAAAGAAGAAAGCTGTAGGTGGGAAGCGGTGTATTGCGGCCGACTGCAGCAACACAAACACGGTCGGTGTTTCATTGTTTACATTCCTGGAAGATGACAGTCAATCTTTACCATTGGCCTGTGGAGAACTGGGACAACAGAGACTCTTACCAGGAGGACTTTGAGTTGGATGCGCAGACGCGGTACCGTGAGTACGCATGCAGCTGCGGCTTCCAAACATTTGATCGCTTGCCCGTACGTGCGTGCCGCTATGTGCATGTCACGTACGTAACTTTGGGGACTTTGGGGAAATATATGTGCTGTATGAACTTTGGGGAGGTGAACGGTACTTTGGGCTGTGGGATTGAGTGTGTTGTGCAGGTGTTTGAGTTGTATTGGCGGGTTATATGGACGGGAGGGGGGAGGTGTTTGTTATGCGGGATTAATTTGTGGCATATTAAATATAAGCCTGGTTGTGTTGTGGCTAATAGAGTATATATATGTCTTGTGTTTATTTACTGTTTTAGTCATTCCCAGCTGAATATCAGGTCCCACCCGCCTCTCACAGCATCTTCCCTATCTGAATCGCTCCCACTGCCCTCTAGTCCTTCACTCTCACTTTCCTCATCCACGAATCTTTCATCCTCGCTGAAATTAATGGGGAAATCGTCGCTTTCTCGGTCCGAATCGCTCTCGCTGCTGGTGGCCATGATTGTAAACAATGTGCAGATGTGAGGAGCTCCACAACCTGTGACATCACGCTACTCGTCTGCTACTTCCGGTACAGGCAAGGCTTTTTTATCAGCGACCAAAAGTTGCGAACTTTATCGTCGATGTTCTCTACTAAATCCTTTCAGCAAAAATATGGCAATATCGCGAAATGATCAAGTATGACACATAGAATGGACCTGCTATCCCCGTTTAAATAAGAAAATCGCCTTTAAAGGCACATTGTTTACAATCATGGCCACCAGCAGCGAGAGCGATTCGGAGAGCGATTCGGAAAGCGATTCGGACCGAGAAAGCGACGATTTCCCCATTAATTTGAGCGAGGATGAAAGATTCGTGGATGAGGAAAGTGAGAGTGAAGGACTAGAGGGCAGTGGGAGCGATTCAGATAGGGAAGATGCTGTGAGAGGCGGGTGGGACCTGATATTCAGCTGGGAATGACTAAAACAGTAAATAAACACAAGACATATATATACTCTATTAGCCACAACACAACCAGGCTTATATTTAATATGCCACAAATTAATCCCGCATAACAAACACCTCCCCCCTCCCGTCCATATAACCCGCCAATACAACTCAAACACCTGCACAACACACTCAATCCCACAGCCCAAAGTACCGTTCACCTCCCCAAAGTTCATACAGCACATATATTTCCCCAAAGTTACGTAGGTGACATGCACATAGCGGCACGCACGTACGGGCAAGCGATCAAATGTTTGAAAGCCGCAGCTGCATGCGTACTCACGGTACCGCGTCTGCGCATCCAACTCAAAGTCCTCCTGGTAAGAGTCTCTGTTGTCCCAGTTCTCCACAGGCCAATGGTAAAGCTTGACTGTCATCTTCCGGGAATGTAAACAATGAAACACCGGCTGTGTTTGTGTTGCTGAAGTCGGCCCAAATACAACGCTTCCCACCTTCAGCTTTCTTCTAAGCTGTCTCCATTGTTCATTGAACAAATTGCAAAAGATTCACCAACACAGATGTCCAGAATACTGTGGAATTTTGCCATGAAAACAGACGACTTAATAGCTGGCCACCATGCTGTCCCAAAATGTCCTCTACAAACCGTGACGTCACGCGCTGACGTCATCATACCGAGACGTTTTCAGCAGGATATTTTGCGCAAAATTTAAAATTGGCATGTGTTGCAATGTTAAGATTTCATCATTGATATATAAACTATCAGACTGCGTGGTCGGTACACTCTTAGAAATAAAAGTGCTAAGTAGAACCATATATGGTTCTTCGGCTCGTCCTCATAGGAGAACCCTTTTTGGCTCCAGGTAGAACCTTTTTATAAAGGTTCCACCTGGAACCCTTTTGGAGGGTTCTACCTAGAACTGTGTGTGTAAGGTTCCACCCAGAACCCCCCATGAGAGGTTCTACAAAGAACCCAAGCAGGGAGTTCCACTAAGAACCCTTTCGTATTTCAAGGGTTTCATCTAGAACCCACACAGGGAGTTCCACTAAGAACCCTTTTGTATTTCAGGACTTTCATCTAGAACCCACGCAGGGAGTTCCACTAAGAACCCTTTCGTATTTCAAGGGTTTCATCTAGAACCCACACAGGGAGTTCCACTAAGAACCCTTTTGTATTTCAAGACTTTCATCTAGAACCCACGCAGGGAGTTCCACTAAGAACCCTTTCGTATTTCAAGGGTTTCATCTAGAACCCACACAGGGAGTTCCACTAAGAACCCTTTCGTTTGTCAAGGGTTTCATCTAGAACCTATGCAGGGAGTTCCACTAAGAACCCTTTCATGTTTCAAGGGTTTCATCTAGAACTCACACAGGGAGTTCCACAAAGAACTGTTTCATGTTTCAAGGGTTTCATCTAGATCTGACACAGGGGGTTCTAAAAACATCCCTTTTCAAAGGTTTTCACCGATAACCGTCTTGTCTTCTGAGGGTTCTATAAAGAACCATATTGTATTTTACAGATCAGTTTAGTTCATATTATATTGTGGTCATTTATCATGTTGACATTGAACGAACATTCAAAACATTTTAATGAGAAAAACATTTATTTAAAGATAGGCACCATTATTGGCAAATGTTATCAGGAAGTATGTCCCTGGTGACACAGGATCTTACCCATGCTTTCAACAATCCCTGAAGAACTCTTTCTTCCAAAAACGGTTCTCTGGATCAAAATAGTTCTTACTGGAACCCTTAGTGTTAGTGAGAACCCTTTTAAAACCAATTATTCAGAAAAGGGGTTTTAAAGGGTTCTCTGGATCAAAATGGTTCTTACTGGAACCATTAGCGTTACCAAGAACCCTTGAAAAACCCTTTCTTCGGGAAAGGGTTTTTCAGAAGCAAATGGTTCCAGTTAGAACCTCAGCCCTTGTAGAAGAACCCTTTTAGAACCCTTATTTCTAAGAGTGTAGTAGTGGCTTTCAGTAGGCCTTTAACATTGCTGTATGTATACTTTTGACCCAGCAGATTTGGTCACATTTTCAGTAGACCCATAATAAATTCATAAAAGAACCAAACTTCATAAATGTTTTTTGTGCTCCAAGTATGTGCTCCAACAAAAAAAAATAAGAATTGTAGAAAGTATTGAAAACTCAAGACAGCCATGGCATTATGTTCTCCCCAAGTGCATGTAAACTTTTGATTGCGACTGTAAACCTCACGCTCAGGTGCAACGCTCATGTCTCTGAGTGTCTTTTTATACGGCGCCGGCCCTCCAAATCAAGGCTCGACTTTCCTCCAATCTTCCGCCTCATATCCTTTTAGCCAGATTTCCTGCTAATGATGCACCATGAAAGCACTTCACAAGAAGAAAAGGGCGCCAGCTTTGGAGAACATCCGTCTAAAAAAAAGGAATGACCAAAAAATAAAAAATAAATATAATTAAAGCTGCAAGCAGCATTGGTCGGGCCCGCGTATTTGGCAGGTGCTAGTCCTAAGTGTCCCAATACTTTTGTGAAGTTTTAATCCTAAGCGTCCCAATACTTTTGTCCAGTTTTAGTCCTTAATGTCCCAATACTTTTGTCAAGTTGTAGTCCTAAGTGTCCCAATACTTTTGTCCAGTGTAAGTGTCCCAATACTTTTGTCCAGTGTGAGTGTCCCAATACCTTAGTCCAGTGGTAGTCCTAAGTGTCCCAATACTTTTGTCTACTATTGGTCCGAAGTGTCCCAATACTTTTGTTCAGTGGTAGTCCTAAGTGTCCCAATACTTTTGTCAAGTTGTAGTCCTAAGTGTCCCAATACTTTTGTCCAGTTGTAGTCGTAACTGTCCCAATACTTTTGTCCAGTGGTAGTCCTAAGTGTCCCAATACTTTTGTCCAGTGTAAGTGTCCCAATACTTTTGTCCAGTGTGAGTGTCCCAATACCTTAGTCCAGTGGTAGTCCTAAGTGTCCCAATACTTTTGTCTACTATTGGTCCGAAGTGTCCCAATACTTTTGTTCAGTGGTAGTCCTAAGTGTCCCAATACTTTTGTCAAGTTGTAGTCCTAAGTGTCCCAATACTTTTGTCCAGTTGTAGTCGTAACTGTCCCAATACTTTTGTCCAGTGGTAGTCCTAAGTGTCCCAATACTTTTGTCCAGTGTAAGTGTCCCAATACCTTAGTCCAGTGGTAGTCCTAAGTGTCCCAATACTTTTGTCTACTATTAGTCCGAAGTGTCCCAATAATTTTGTCAAGTTGTAGTCCTAAGTGTCCCAATGCTTTTGTCCAGTTGTAGTCGTAACTGTCCCAATACTTTTGTCCAGTGGTAGTCCCAAGTGTCCCAATACTTTTGGCCAGTTTTCGTCCTAACTGTCCCAATACATGTGTCCAGTTTTAGTCGTAAGTGTCCCAATACTTTTGTACAGTGGTAGTCCGAAGTGTCCCAATACTTTTGTCAAGTTGTAGTCCTAAGTGTCCCAATACTTTTGTCCAGTTGTAGTCGTAAGTGTCCCAATACTTTTGTCCAGTGGTAGTCCCAAGTGTCCCAATACTTTTGTCCAGTATAAGCGTCCCAATACTTGTGTCCAGTGGTAGTCGCAAGTGTCCCAATACTTTTGTCAAGTTGTAGTCCTAAGTGTCCCAATACTTTTGTCCAGTGTAAGTGTCCCAATACCTTAGTCCAGTGGTAGTCCTAAGTGTCCCAATACTTTTGTCTACTATTAGTCCAAAGTGTCCCAATACTTTTGTTCAGTGGTAGTCCTAAGTGTCCCAATACTTTTGTCAAGTTGTAGTCCTAAGTGTCCCAATACTTTTGTCCAGTTGTAGTCGTAAGTGTCCCAATACTTTTGTCCAGTGGTAGTCCCAAGTGTCCCAATACTTTTGGCCAGTTTTCGTCCTAACTGTCCCAATACATGTGTCCAGTTTTAGTCGTAAATGTCCCAATACTTTTGTACAGTGGTAGTCCGAAGTGTCCCAATACTTTTGTCCAGTTGTAGTCGTAAGTGTCCCAATACTTTTGTCCAGTGGTAGTCCCAAGTGTCCCAATACTTTTGTCCAGTATAAGCGTCCCAATACTTGTGTCCAGTGGTAGTCGCAAGTGTCCCAATACTTTTGTCAAGTTTTAGTCCCAAGTGTCCCTATACTTTTGTCCAGTTTTCGTCATAAGGGGCCATAATACGTTTGTCTAGTGTAAGTGCCCCAATACTTTTGTCCATTGTTAGTCCTTAGTGTCCCAATACTTTTGTCCAGTGTTAGTCCTTAGTGTCCCAATACTTTTGTCCAGTGTTAGTCGTAAGTGTCCCAATACTTTTGTCCAGTTTTTGTCCTAAGTGTCCCAATACTTTTGTCCAGTGGTAGTCTGAAGAGTCCCAATACTTTTGTTTAGTCTACCTACCTTGTCTGCATTGTGTGGGCACGCTGGTGCTTCCTGCTTTTAAGCAGCCATCTTGAAAAAACAGCAGCATCAGCGCAGCGGTTATTTGAAGGGTCATAAAATCAAAACCGGAGCAGGTATCAAAACTCTTTCGCCAACTTTTAATCAGAAGGGTTCAATCTCTCTCCTGTGTTAGTTTGAAGCCGAAACAACAAACGCGCTCAGAGGAGATAATGTTTGAAGAAAGGTGACCGGTTTTTACAAAAATGTTGTTTTGAAGGGGGAATAGCAAACTTCCTGTTGATTTTTGCTGGGGGTTGTCAATTTATGAAATGTAGGTCTAAGTTAGACCTACATAGAGGTTTTTGTTTCATGTCTCTCCGACCTTCCCAGTGGGAGTTACAGGCAGTTTTGTCATTTTTTTCTTCCGAGGAGCAGTTTTTTCTGCGTTTTATTCAAAAATTGCGCTAGAGCGCAATTTTTAGATTTGGGTTTAGGTTTTTTTATTAGATCGCAATTTTTGCCAGTCCTGATGTGTGTGTTCAGTTCGGTGAGTTTTGAAGCATTTTAAGGGGGTCCAATTACAGCTCAAAGAGGCAAAAGTGACTGTTTTTAGCACATTTTTGTCTTGAAGGGGGAATTGCCAACTTCCAGTTGATGTACAATTATGAAATGTAGGTCTAAGTCAGACCTACATAGAGAATTTTGTTTCATGTCTCTCCGACCTTCCTAGTGGGAGTTACAGGCAGGTTTTTTCCTAGGGGGCGCTAGAGCGCAATTTTGAGTTTTGGGGTTCGTTTTTTTTTATTAAAAGACCATTTTCGCAGGTCCTGATGTGTGGGTCAAATATGGTGAGTTTTGAAGCATGTTAAGTGGGTCAAATTAGTGCTCAAAGAGGCGGCGGAATAATAATAAAACCTTAGAAAAACAATAGGTCCTTATGTCCCATTGTAAAAGGACTCCCGTTGGGATTCCTTTTACAATGGGCCATGCGGGCCCTAATAATTCCTCCCAGCAGGAAAAAAATGAAGTACAAACAAAAAGCAGCTCAATCTATACTGTCCGAGGAGAACAAACGGTGTGCGTTTGATGGTTTGATCGCGGCGAGATGCATTTCTTAATCAAGGCCGAGGGTGGAAGGGTAACACGGTAAATGTGGCCCACTACTCACAACAAGTCACTCGGGAGATTATACCAATTGCCTTTTCAGAAATGAATTCAGTGACCTACTGTAATATGAAATTCATTTGCACACTGCCAGCCCCTGCCAGAAAATTGTGTGTGTGTGTGTGCGTGGTGCGTTTTATGGAAATACAACAATGACAAACACACCGCAGAGTGGCCACATAACAACCGAGCAAAATGGAGGAATAGTGATCATGCCTGAGGGCTGAAAACTGTATCACGATATAAGTGTTGATATCGGTTGGTGTCGATGATTATTGATATTTTTTATGACTTATAGAAAAATGGACTTTTTTTTTCTTCAAATGTACACTGCAAAAACTGAAATTAAGTAAGATTAAATATCTCAAATAATATTTGCTTATTTTCTGTCTGATAAGTGATGTGAATTATATTTATATAGCTCTTTTCTCTAGTGACTCAAAGCGCTTTACATAGTAAACCCAATATCTAAGTTACATTTAAACCAGTGTAGGTGGCACTGGGAGCAGGTGGGTAAAGTGTCTTGCCCAAGGACACAAAAGCAGTGACTAGCGGGAATTGAACCTGGAACCCTCAAGTTGCTGGCACGGCCACTCTACCAACCGAGCTATACCGAAGATAATTCTTCTCACTAAGCAGATTTTATGTTTGAGTGTTTTACTTGTTTTAAGTGTTTTGTCCTAAATTATCTCAGTAAGATATAGAGATTTGATGACCTATATTGAGTAAAACATGCTTGAAACTAGAATATCAACTGATGCAAAGCTGTGTCATCAACACTCACAAGTATAAAACTACTTTTTTATGTAGTTTCAAAAAAGGTGACCGTTTTTTTTACAAAACTTTTGTTTTGAAGGGGGAATTGCAAACTTCCTGTTGATTTTTGCTGGGGGTTGTCAGTATATGAAATGTAGGTCTAAGTGAGACCTACACATACATTTTTGTTTCATGTCTCTAAGACATTCTTACTGGAAGTTACTGGCCGTTTTGTCTGAGTTTTCTTCCGAGGAGCAGTTGTGTCTGTGTTTTCTTCCTAGGGAGCGCCAGAGCGCAATTTTGAGTTTTGGGGTTGTGTTTTTTATTAGATTGCAATTTTTAACAGTCCTGATGTGTGTGTCCAGTTTAGTGAGTTTTGAAGCATGTTAAGGGGGTCAAATTACAGCTCAAAGAGCCAAAAGTGACAGTTTTTACTAAATTTTTGTTTTGAAGGGGGAATTGCCAACTTCCTGTTATTTTTTGCTAAAACATATCAATGTATGAAATCTAGGTCTAAGGCAGACCCACATAGAAGTTTTTGTTTCATGTCTCTACGACGTTCCTACCGGAAGTTACAAACAGTTTTGTCTGTTTTTTTCCTAGGGGGCAATTTTGAGTTTTGGGGGTTTGGTTTTTTGATTATATGGCACATTTTACCAGTCTTGATGTTTGTGTCAAATATGGTGAGTTTTGAAGCATGTTAAAGGGGTCAAACTACAACTCAAAAGGCGGCGGAATAATAATAACAAAACCATACAATTACATTAGGGTCCTCTGTCCCAAAGGGACATTGCGGTCCCTATTAATACTAGCTCATCTAAAGGCGAGTGCCCCTTTAGGGACTATCCATCCATCCATTTTCTACCGCTTGTCCCGTTCGGGGTCGCGGGGGGATGCTGGAGCCTATCTAGGCTGCTTCGCGCGGAAGGCGGGGTACACCCTGGACAAGTCGCCACCTCATCACAGGGCCAACACAGATAGACAGACAACATTCAGACTCAGGGCCAATTTTTAGTGTTGCCAATCAACCTATCCCCAGGTGCGTGTCTTTGGAGGTGGGAGGAAGTACCCGGAGCATACTTGCCAACCCTTCCGGATTTTCCGGGAGACTCCCGAAATTCAGCGCCTCTCCCGAAAACCTCCCGGGACAAATTTTCTCCCGAAAATCTCCCGAAATTCAGGCGGAGCTGGAGGCCACGCCCCCTCCAGCTCCATGCGGACCCGAGTCCGCTTTCCCACAATATAAAGAACGTCTACAGTAAAGCAGTCCGTCTGCCGTAAACAGCAATGTTGTGACACTCTTAAACAGGACAATACTGCCATCTAGTGCATTTGATGAAAGCACTTTTGTGCGTGCCACACAGCAATGCATCATCAGAGAGGGTGTTCAGCATGGTTAGAAAGATAGTGACAGAGAATAGAACAAGGATGGACAATTCAACCCTTAAGTCAACAATGAGTAGATGAGTGTTATGTGTGTGTATATGTGTAAATAAATGAACACTGAAATTCAAGTATTTATTTTATATATATATATATATATATATATATATATATATATATATATATATATATATATATATATATATATATATATATATATATATACATATATATATATATATATATATATATATATATATATATATATATATATATATATATATATATATATATATACATATATATATATATATATAGCTAGAATTCACTGAAAGTCAATTATTTCTTTTATATATATATATATATATATATATATACATAGCTAGAATTCACTGAAAGTCAATTATTTCTTATATATATATATATATATATATATATATATATATATATATATATATATATATATATATATATATATATATATATATGTATGTGTGGTAAAAAATCACAAGACTACTTCATCTCTACAGGCCTGTTTCATAAGGGGTTCCCTCAATCAGGGAACCCCTTATGAAACAGGCCTGTAGAGATGAAGTAGTCTTGTGATTTTTTCCCACACATACATATATTGCGCTCTACTACGGTATCGAGCACTATTTTTCGGATAACCTTATTAAGACATATATATATATATATATATTTATATATACATATATATATATATATATATATACATATATATATATATATATATATATATATATATATATATATATATATATATATATATATATATATATATATATATATATATATATCCATCCATCCATCCATTTTCTACCGCTTATTCCCTTCGGGTCGCGGGGATGTATATATATATATATATATATATATATATATATATATATATATATATATATATATATATATATATATATATATATATATATATATATATATATATATATGAAATACTTATATATATATATATATATATATATATATATATATATATATATATATATATATATATAGCTAGAATTCACTGAAAGTCAATTATTTCTTTTATATATATATCTATATATATATATATATATATATATATATATATATATATATATATATATATATATGTATATATATATATATATATATATACATACATACAGGTAAAAGCCAGTAAATTAGAATATTTTGAAAAACTTGATTTATTTCAGTAATTGCATTCAAAAGGTGTAACTTGTACATTATATTTATTCATTGCACACAGACTGATGCATTCAAATGTTTATTTCATTTAATTTTGATGATTTGAAGTGGCAACAAATGAAAATCCAAAATTCCGTGTGTCACAAAATTAGAATATTGTGTAAGGGTTAAATTTTGAAGACACCTGGTGCCACAAACTAATCAGCTGATTAACTCAAAACACCTGCAAAGGGCTTTAAATGGTCTCTCAGTCCAGTTCTGAAGCCTACACAAAGATGGGGAAGACTTCAGATTTGACAGCTGTCCAAAAGGCAACCATCGACACATTGCACATGGAGGGAAAGACACAAAAGGTTATTGCTGAAGAGGCTGGCTGTTCTCAGAGCTCTGTGTCCAAACACATTAATGGAGAGGCAAAGGGAAGGAAAAACTGTGGTCAGAAAAAGTGTACAAGCAATAGGGATCACCGCGCCCTGGTCAAGATTGTGAAAAAAAACCCATTCAAAAATGTGGGGGAGATTCAGAAGGAGTGGACAGCTGCTGGAGTCAGTGCTTCAAGATCCACCACCAAGAGACGCTTGAAAGACATGGGTTTCAACTGCCGCATACCTCGTGTCAAGCCACTGTTGACCAAGAAACAGCGCGAAAAGCGTCTCACCTGGGCTAAGGAAAAAAAGAGCTGGACTGCTGCTGAGTGGCCCAAAGTCATGTTTTCTGACGAAAGCAAATTTTGCATTTCCTTTGGAAATCGAGGTCCCAGAGTCTGGAGGAAGACAGGAGAGGCACAGGATCCACGTTGCCTGAAGTCTAGTGTAAAGTTTCCACCATCAGTGATGGTTTGGGGTGCCATGTCATCTGCTGGTGTCGGTCCACTCTGTTTCCTGAGATCCAGGGTCAACGCAGCCGTCTACCAGCAAGTTTTAGAGCACTTCATGCTTCCTGCTGCTGACCTGCTCTATGGAGATGGAGATTTCAAGTTCCAACAGGACTTGGCGCCTGCACACAGCGCAAAATCTACCCGTGCCTGGTTTACGGACCATGGTATTTCTGTTCTAAATTGGCCCGCCAACTCCCCTGACCTTAGCCCCATAGAAAATCTGTGGGGTATTGTGAAAAGGAAGATGCAGAATGCCAGACCCAAAAAGGCAGAAGAGTTGAAGGCCACTATCAGAGCAACCTGGGCTCTCATAACACCTGAGCAGTGCCAGAAACTCATCGACTCCATGCCACGCCGCATTAACGCAGTAATTGAGGCAAAAGGAGCTCCAACCAAGTATTGAGTATTGTACATGCTCATATTTTTCATTTTCATACTTTTCAGTTGGCCAACATTTCTAAAAATCCCTTTTTTTGTATTAGCCTTAAGTAATATTCTAATTTTGTGACACACGGAATTTTGGATTTTCATTTGTTGCCACTTCAAATCATCAAAATTAAATGAAATAAACATTTGAATGCATCAGTCTGTGTGCAATGAATAAATATAATGTACAAGTTACACCTTTTGAATGCAATTACTGAAATAAATCAAGTTTTTCAAAATATTCTAATTTACTGGCTTTTACCTGTATATATATGAAATACTTGACTTGGTGAATTCTAGCTGTAAATATACTCCTCCCCTCTTAAAAACGCCCCCAACCACGCCCCCCGCACCCACCTCCCGAAATTGGAAGTCTCAAGGTTGGCAAGTATGACCCGGAGGGAACCCACGCAGTCACGGGGAGAACATGCAAACTCCACACAGAAAGATCCCGAGCCCAGGATCGAACCCAGGACCTTCGTATTGTGAGGTGCATGCACTAACCCCTGTCCACCGTGCTGCCTTCTTTAGGGACTAATAACGTCCTACATTGTGTCATTGGGGGCAGTATATTTGCATATAATTCTGCGCTATATCTAACCCAATTTCAGGCGGATCAAAACAAACCATCAAACTAAGTGAGCATGAGCGCGGTTTGTTGAACCTTCACTTAACCGCAACAGCTCCGTTCTCCACGTCGTTGTTGTTGTTATTATTATTTTAGATGAGACGAGACAAAACATTCGGACTAATTAGTTCGGGGCTGTAAATGATCGCTAATTAGGCTAAGTGCTTCTGAGGGAATATCCGAGAGGATGAGGAGCCAAAAAAAATGCTGCGCGTAAAACAAAGAAAGGGAGATCAAAACATGGGGGGAAACAATTGCTTTGTGCAATGATAGGAAGATTAGTATTCATTATTTATTAATATGACACGGTCAAGAAATAGGTCACCTCCTGTACTGCCAATGACATCAAAATGCTTATGAATATATGAGCATAATATCATCAAGAAATGGCTAACTAATGCAAAAATACAAATTTTGCTCGATGGTGGACATGTCTTTTAACCAATCTTGCTCCAATTTAACACACATGTGCTAAAGGTGTGTACCAAATGGTATGCTTACTCAGCAAAACACCCTAAAATTACAGTGGCAAGGACATGGAGAAATGTGCAGTCAATCTGACTTACAGGTTTAATAAGTGAAGTGAATTATATTTATATAGCGCTTTTCTCTAGTGACTCAAAGCGCTTTACATAGTGAAACTTGTAAATAATGTAAATAATTCAATATATACACCCTGATGATTATCTTGTGTGATGACTGTTTTATGATGATAGTATATATCAGGGGTGATCAATACGTTGATCGCGAGCTACCGGTCGATCTCGGAGAGACCAGCCAGGCATTAAAAAAATAGTCCTAAAAATGAGCGATCATAAATCTTCACTATGACGTCACTTTCGTCACTTGATTGACATTCACGGCTACCCGAGGGTCTTCTGAGATGACGCTGGCCGCTGCCAGCTCATTAAAATTACCGACAGGAAGGCGAGAAACACTTTATTTCGACAGACTCTGGCGCCGTACCTGTCGTCAAAACTCCAAAGACCGACTGCACAGTTGCGCTAACAAAATAAGAGTCTCAGAAAGCTGGCGTGCACAAGCGAGCAAGCTACGGAGTTTGCCGACAATGTGTTTCTTGTAAAGTGTATACAAAGGAGTACGGAAGCTGGACAAATAAGATGCCAAAAACCAACCACTTTCATGTGGTATTGGACAGAAAGGAGGACTTTTTTTCTCCTCCATTCGAAAATGCGGACATTATCAGCACCACTGTCTGATTCCAATCAATGCAAGTCATCAGAATTGTCATGTCTGTGTAATCATGTTTTGTTTAGTTATAGGACTCTTTAGTTTCTGTCTTTTCACTCCCTTGTCTTGTTCCCATGATTACCCCATTAGTTTCACCTGTTCCACGTTTAGACTCATTGTGCACTCTTGATTGTCACCATAGCAACCCATTAGTTTTCACCTGTCACGTCACGCACCTGTTTCACGTCTTGAGTCACGCACCTGTTTTCGTTAATCATGTCTGTAGTATTTAAGTTCAGTGTTTTTCAGTTTGTCTTTCTGACGACCTCACCACATTTATGCTCTGTCCATTCTTTCCATGTCCATTCCTCGAGCAACTATTTTTGTCCAAGCCAAGTAAGTTTTTGTTCCATGTTTATAGTCTTTTTGGTTTCATAGTTTGTTCTCCGCCATTGTGCGTAAATCGTGTACCTTCATTCCCGTCTCGCCCGAGCCAACTTTCCGTTGCATCCCGGAAAAGCAAACACCCAAGATCAAGTCTGGACAAGAATCAGGTAATACACCAACTTATATTCTTGTCTTCATGAAAGAAAGGAATCTATATGTGTTAAACATGCTTGTATTATCTTTAAACACCTTTAACTTGTTAACAATATTAACTATATGTGTTAAACATGCTTGTACTATCTTTAAACACCTTTAACTTGTTAACAATATTAACTATATGTGTTAAACATGCTTGTATTATGTTTAAACACCTTTAAGTTGTTAACAATATTAACTATATGTATTAAACATTCTTGTGTTATCATTAAACACCTTTAATTTTTTAACAATATTAACTATGTGTTAAACATGCTTGTATTATCATTAAACACCTTTAACTTGTTAACAAAAACATATATTTCATAAATAAGTAAATATAAATTATATAAATGAATGAGGTAGATCCCCGCGACTTGATCAATTGAAAAGTAGCTCGCCTGCAGAAAAAGTGTGAGCACCCCTGGTATATATGATAGTATATATCTGTATCATGAATCAATTTAAGTGGACCCCGACTTAAACAAGTTGAAAAACTTATTCGGGTGTTACCATTTAGTGGTCAATTGTACGGAATATGTACTTCACTGTGCAACCTACTAATAAAAGTCTCAATCAATCAATCAAAAAACCCAATATCTAAGTTATTACATTTAAACCAGTGTGGGTAAAGTGTCTTGCCCAAGGACACAACGGTAGTGACTAGGATTGCGGAAGCGGGGATGGAACCTGGAACCCTCAAGTTGCTGGCACGGCCGCTCTACCAACCAAGCTATACCGCCCCCGCATAATAACAGTGGTGTGTATGATGGAACAATAAACATTTCCATTTTAATTATTCTTAAAGCCAAACAGAACATTTTGGATTCACATTTTTTTACATTTTACTTTGCTGAAATTGCTCAATAAACGTCAATCATCAACAAATACTATCAACATTTATTTTTTTTTGTGACCCCTTTGAAGGCCTTTTAATCATATAATGTCACTAATTTAAATTAGTAACGTAACGCTTGTTATGCAAATTCATGCTAATATCAAACGGTGACCTCATTTGAACAAAATGCATTCAAAGGGTTGGAATAAAAATAAAAACAATACACGCTTGTTTTTTTAGAATTAGGGCTAAAGTTGGGAGAGGAAAAAAAACAACAACTTTATAGTACTTTTCATGCACAGGCAAGTTACAGTACAAAGTGCTTTACACCATTTAAAAAAGAAGAAAAACACACACACACACATACAGACGGATGTTTGAGATGTTTGATGAGGCCAGAGTGTGTGTATGTGTCTTTAAAAAGCGCCACCTGTTGCTAAGTGACGTGTGACATCAGCGCCCAGACAGAGCAGCATTAGCTCTGCTGTGTTCGTCAGCCCTGTTGAATTTTTTCACTGGATTGTGTTAGCGCTAGTTAATCAAGGTATTGAATGTTGGAGTTTTTGTTTTCTCGCTCCAGACTCGGCCTCCTCAGGAGCCCAGTCTGAGGTTGAATTTTTTTTTTTTTTACTCATCCTCCCTCAGCGTCCTTCTTTTTCCCACCTTTTACGGGACGCCGTAAGTGGCTACCCATCAGCACTCATGTTCTGTAACCCTGTTTGTCTAATCTTGAACGGATAAAGATCCATCCAGACACCCATCCATCCATCCATCCGTGTACACAAACAGAGTATTGTAGAATTGCAAGCTTGTCACTTCAACCATTGATTTGGTGTTCACTATTCCCTCGTAGTAGTAGTAGGAGTGTGTATGTGTGCATGTCCATGTTGTTTGCTGTGTGATGTTGCCTCCTTCTATTTGTTATCAAATTCATTTTAGTGTGGTGCTGGTTGTTGCGTTCATTTGTAAAAAGATAATTTCCTGCACTGAACTTGCTGTGCCTCTGACGCTGCCTTGTTGACATAAATCCTCAGACAGTAGCATGCCACGTTACATCAAACGTCTCGGCCTTGTAATGCACATAAAAGTACTAGTTATGCTCCATTAGTAATGCCGTTATCATATAAAGACGTTATTCCGATCACTGAATGTACATATGTGAAAGAATTTAACATTACAATTTAGCATGAAAAAAACCTTGTTTACAATGTAGGAACATAACAAAAATGAAGGCTACAATTTACTAAAAGAACAAAAAAAACAGCCTTTTTTTCCCCGTGTTACAGATTGAACACAAGAAGTCAATAAACAAATGTGTTAGAAATGACTATGATACGGAAAAAGGGTAGGATTAGATAAGCTCTGCTTCTTCCTACTCCTGTTCGGACATGTTGTAATGAGAAACTGTGATGTACTATATTGTAACTAATATCATTATCATCAAATAAAGTCGAAAGGTACTTCATATATATGCTATATAAAATATCTATAAACAGTTTTTTTTTTTTTGTAACTATAACATACTGACCAGTCTTCCTCTCAGGGAATACAAGTCACTGGTCAATCCCAAATTCTTTCAGATGACACATATGCAGAGTAAGAAGGACCACCAAGACAGAATAGGAATATTATCAAGTTTTACTAAAGCTTTAGGAGACCAGTCCTACAGTTCGTTAATAGCGGCATCTAGAAGCGGTCTGAAAATCAAACGGAAAGAGACAACTTATTGAATACGAAAACAGCCCCCACCCTGCCCAGAAAGGAATACAGCCTCATTGTTCTAAAACAGATAAGATAAGAAGGGAGTACTCCAACTCCCAAGGCAAAACACAGAGTTTACGTGCGGACATAAGATACAAGAACAAAGTGTACAAATGGGAAAATATTAGCTGATTTAAACATGACTATGAATAAAGAAAGAACTCTTAAAAATATATGCATTCTCCACACATACTACAACTTAACTTAATTGAGCCGCCATGAATGAGCATGCATTCAATGCCAACAGATTGCGTTTTAGCACACAATATTTGCACTTTGCTTTATAAAAACGGGCTTTGCAGAGCGAGAGCTCTCAATGTGATTTATAGCCGGCACGCTTTTGTGCAAAGTTTGCGAGAAATGCATTCAAAAAGGCGCTTGAATGCCTTGCCGACGATTAAATGCCTCGCTCAAGGGCAACTCTCTGGGAAAGAAAAGGGCACGGCGAGTTTAAAGTGATGTACGTAGTACATGGTTTCACGGTACAAATGGTGTATTTTCTGTAAAAGTCCGATTGTGACACTCAAGGCTTCATTTTGCCGCAGCGTAGTCACTACATTGTCCTTTCTGGCGGCGTCGTGATCCTTTTATCATACCATACTTGTTGACCAAGTATGACTTGCATTCCCGTGTGTGTGTGAAAAGCCATAGATATTATATAATTGGGCCGGCACGCAAAGGAAGTGCCTTTAAGGTTTATTGGCGCTCTGTACTTTTCCCTACGTCCGTGTACCACGTGTACCACTTAAAAAGTCATACATTTTACTTTTTGAAACCGATACCGATAATTTCCGATATAACATTTTAAAGCATTTATCGGACTGCCGATATTTTCGGACATCTCTATATCTAAGGGCTTTGAATAGAATAGAGAGGCTCCACTGTAAGCTGAGTTTTGATCGCACTTATTTACGAGTTAGAATGCATAAAAACAAAAAAAATTGCCGTCATGTCTTTCATAATGATTGTGATTCCATTCATCCATCAATCCATCCATCCATCCATCCATCTTCTTCCGCTTATCCGAGGTCGGGTCGCGGGGGCAGCAGCTTAAGCAGGGAAGCCCAGACTTCCCTCTCCCCAGCCACTTCGTCCAGCTCCTCCCGGGGGATCCCGAGGCGTTCCCAGGCCAGCCGGGAGACATAGTCTTCCCAACGTGTCCTGGGTCTTCCCCGTGGCCTCCTACCGGTCAGACGTGCCCAAAACACCTCCCGAGGGAGGCGTTCGGGTGGCATCCTGACCAGATGCCCGAACCACCTCATCTGGCTCCTCTCGATGTGGAGGAGCAGCGGCTTTACTTTGAGCTCCCCCCGGATGACAGAGCTTCTCACCCTATCTCTAAGGGAGAGCCCCGCCACCCGGCGGAGGAAACTCATTTCGGCCGCTTGTACCCGTGATCTTGTCCTTTCGGTTATAACCCAAAGCTCATGACCATAGGTGAGGATGGGAACGTAGATCGACCGGTAAATCGAGAGCTTTGCCTTCCGGCTCAGCTCCTTCTTCACCACAACGGATCGATACAGCGTCCGCATTACTGAAGACGCCGCACCGATCCGCCTGTCGATCTCACGATCCACTCTTCCCTCACTCGCGAACAAGACTCCGAGGTACTTGAACTCATCCACTTGGGGCAAGATCTCCTCCCCAACCCGGAGATGGCACTCCACCCTTTTCCGGGCGAGAACCATGGACTCAGATTTGGAGGTGCTGATTCCCATCCCAGTCGCTTCACACTCGGCTGCGAACCGATCCAGTGAGAGCTGAAGATCTTGGCCAGATGAAGCCATCAGGACCACATCATCTGCAAAAAGCAGAGACCTAATCCTGCAGCCACCAAACCAGATACCCTCAACGCCTTGACTGCGCCTAGAAATTCTGTCCATAAAGGTTATGAACAGAATCGGTGACAAAGGGCAGCCCTGGCGGAGTCCAACCCTCACTGGAAACGGGTCCGACTTACTGCCGGCAATGCGGACCAAGCTCTGACACTGATCATACAGGGAGCGAACCGCCACAATCAGACAGTCCGATACCCCATACTCTCTGAGCACTCCCCACAGGACTTCCCGGGGTACACGGTCGAATGCCTTCTCCAAGTCCACAAAGCACATGTAGACTGGTTGAGCAAACTCCCATGCACCCTCAAGGACCCTGCCGAGAGTATAGAGCTGGTCCACAGTTCCACGACCAGGACGAAAACCACACTGTTCCTCCTGAATCCGAGGTTCGACTATCCGGCGTAGCCTCCTCTCCAGTACACCTGAATAGACCTTACCGGGAAGGCTGAGGAGTGTGATTGATGATGTGATGATGATGTGTGATTGATGATTGTGATTGATAGGCAAAATTCCCCCAAAATGTGCAGTTCCCCTCTAAGCATAATTCTGAGATATGATTAGATGGAATTAGGGGTGTCCCGATCAGTGTTGGGACAGTGTTACTGTAACGCCATTAGTTTCGGCGGTATAGTAATCTAACGCGTTATTTTTTATATTCAGTAACTCAGTTACCGTTACTAGATGATGCGTTACTGCGTTATTTTACGTTACTTTTTATGTAGTATAAAGTGTGTTTTATCGGAGCGCTGCTGTGTCATCGTTCTGATTCTTCTTGCGTCACAAGCCGGAGAAGAGAGAGAGACATGCGCTCTGTGTGTGTGTGTGGGGAGGGAGGGAGGAGAGGGAGGAGAGGGGGGCGTGTCTGATCATGGCGGAGCCAGAAGTCGAGTTTGCTAACATGGAGATATTTTCACTACTTTTCTTTTGTCGAGCACAAAGAAAATAACATTTTAGTTAAATGTAAATTGTGCTTTGGATCAAAGATCCCATCCACTGCCCAAAACAGCAATTCAAATCTGCTGTAACAAGCTACATAAGCAACATGCTTCGACGAAGCTAGTAAAGAGAGATAGAGACTCCAATGACACTTCACCTCCACCACCACCACTTAAGGATTAACTCTGCCTCTGCTCATCATTCAGCGCTGAAGGTACACACACTCTGTCAATCAATGTTCCCTCTAATTGTTCATGTATGTGAGCAAACGCAAAAACTCCCTGAGAATTGAGTGGAGCACATGTGAGCAACATCAGAACTGTGGATACACCAACAGCACACCTGTCCCAAACCTGACTAAATAACAAGTTCCATCTCCATCCATCCATCCATTTTCTACCGCTTGTCCCTTTCGGGGTCGCTGGAGCCTATCTCAGCTGCATTTTGGCGGAAGGCTGGGTACACCCTGGACAAGTCCCCACCTCATCGCAGGGCCAACACAGATAGACAGACAACATTCTCTTATTATTATAATCAAATGACAGCAGTCATTTCCATTTCTAACAGAAGTGTTTAGGCCCACTTACAATGACAATAACAACAAATATTGTTTTTCATGAACTGTGTACTTGTATTGTTTGTCTGGGTGGAGGTCCTGCTTTGGAAATAGTTTGTACCCCTTTCAGACATTGCATTTAGTTCCCATTAAAACATTCACATGTTGCACAATGAGATGTAAGCAGGGGATCATGTGTACATTCCTGCAACTTCCTGTTTGTAAAAAATGTATTTTTATTAGTATGTATTAGGGATGTCCCGATCCAGGTTTTTGCACTTCCGATCCGATACCGATATTGTTTTTGCATTTCCGATCCGATACCGATACTGACCGATACCGATACCGACCGATACTGGCCTATCCGAGCATGTATTAAAGTTTAAAGTTATTTAGCCTACTTAGTTGTCAGAATCATGTTGAAAAGGGTTTTAGTACTCTTGATAACAACTAGCCAGCTGAATTAGGGGAGTTTGAATAATACACAATGGTTGGTAACAAGAAACTGACCTGTTTATTCAAGGATAAACACAAAATAGACAAAATTATACATGACAAACAGAAATGGCATCATTGAACTAGGGCTGGGCGATATGGCCTTTTTTTAATATTGCGATTTTAAGGCCATATTGCGATACACGATATATATCTCGATATTTTGCCTCAGCCTTGAATGAACACTTAATGCATATAATCACAGCAGTATGATGATTCTATGTGTTTTGATTGATTGATTGAGACTTTTATTAGTAGGTTGCACAGTGAAGTACATATTCCGTACAATTGACCACTAAATGGTAACACCCCAATAAGTTTATCAACTTGTTTAAGTCGGGGTCCACTTAAATTGATTCATGATACAGATATATACTATCAGATATATACTATCATCATAATACAGTCATCACACAAGATAATCACATTGAATTATTTACATTATTTATAATCCAGGGTGTGGAGGGGGGGCGCCGGATGTCAAAAAGACCCAAAAGAGTTTGATATGAGAATAAATCTAAAGTTAAAATATAGGGTAGAAATGCACCCATTTGCAGGAAATGTAGTCTTGATTTTCAAAATGTTCTTTCAAGGCTTGCATGTCTACATTAAAACATTCTTCTTCATACTGCATCAATATATGCAACTTTTAAACTTTCATGCAGAGAAGGAAATCACAACTAAATAGATCACTAATTTTTTCATACGGTGTTGATGTGGAAATTTTGATGGTGTGGAGTCTGGACGTGTGGCACCGAATGGAGATAAGCGTCTCGACAGACGTCACAATATTTGAACAATGATGACGAAAACTGTTTTCTCTGTCGTGTCCGTGTGTCGAAAATTGTTATGCGCTTATTTTTTTTTATTTGATTTTGTGCGTGGCATAGATTTGCCGTGCGCAGAGGACGCTTGAGCAGGCGCGCACCTTAGCGGCTGCGCTAGCATCACAGCTAACGTTAGCCATGCCGCTACCTCGCTCTCTGCTGGGAGAGGACGTATACGTATGTGACGTATGACGTGACAGTATGTGACGTGTGTAAGAAGGTGCACTTGCTGTCTGTGAGAGGGAGACACAGGAAAGAGTGAGAAGAGCCTGTCGTGTAATGCCAGCAGCTAAAAGCAACTGCGTGAGAGTTGTGGATGTGTTGAAGGTGTGCTGGAAAATGCGGAACGGAAATTACGGAGCAGCAGAAAAGTGGAATGTACTATTTAAATCGGTGCGTTGGAAAACACGGACCGGAGTTTTTTTTTAAACTGGATCTGGATCGGCATTTTCCCATGCCTTGCCGATACGCAATTTTTGGCAAATATCGGCAGCCGATCCGATCCAAATATCGGATCGGGACATCCCTAGTATGTATTTAATATATTAACAGCATTTAATGATTAATATTTATAAATTAAGATTCCTAATAAATGACACTAGAATAGGCACACATTTGATTGGTAAATCATAGAGTAACGACCTGGAATTACACTTTATGTGTGGTGTTGGAGTTGTCCGACTTTTTGTGTGGCTGTAAACGCATCACTGGCTAAGTGCCATATGTGCAAGTGTTGGCACACGTGAGAAAGAGCGAGTGGCTGCTGTTGATATAACAAAGTAGCTTTTGGTCTGGTTTGTACTGCAGAAAATGACCACTTTTGCTAGATATCATTTTTTTTACTAATGTTTTGGTGATGTGTTTATGGCCGACAATAAAGAGTTTTGCTCAGTAAAGAAAATGCCTGGTTAGACTTTGTGTATGTAGTGTGTGCCTTTCTTGCTTTACAGCTATGCTGTTATTATGCTGTTTGTTACTTATGTATGTTATGTTGCAGCTATTTCAAATAGTTTTGTCAATTTGTTCTGGCCAGAAACAAATTGGCCTTTGTAACATATCTTTGTCTTTGTGTGTTGTATGTAGACCACATGGCTTAGCAGAGTTCAGTGATACAAATGCATGTCAAGTTGATCAACAGATTGTATTATTCTTTAGTGCAATAACAGTACTGAAATGAAGGCTAAAAGGGCATTAATTGGAGCTTTAAAAAAAAAAGAAGTAACTAAATAGTTACTTTTCACAGTAACGCATTACTTTTTGGTGTAAGTAACTGAGTTAGTAACTGAGTTACTTTTGAAATGAAGTAACTAGTAACTATAACTAGTTACTGTTTTTCAGGAACCAACCCAACACTGGTCCCGATACAACTTTTTCAACACGATACTGGTCAATACCGAAATTGATCCGATACGATATCAGCACGAATCCTACATACTTTTTTTATCTTTACATTATTTTGTAGTTTATGTTAAAAAAGGTTTGATCAAGTAAAACGAGTTAAACAGAAAACAATAATATGTATGGAAAACACCAATCTGTTTAAAGAGGAACATTATCACCAGACCTATGTAAGCGTCAATATATACCTTGATGTTGCAGAAAAAAGACCATATATTTTTTTAACCGATTTCCGAACTCTAAATGGGTGAATTTTGGCGAATTAAACGCCTTTCTAATATTCGCTCTCATTGTGACGTCACATCGGGAAGCAATCCGCCATTTTCTCAAACACTGAGTCAAATCAGCTCTGTTATTTTCCGTTTTTTCGACCTTGGAGACATCATGCCTCGTCGGTGTGTTGTCGGAGGGTGTAACAACTCGAACAGGGACGGATTCAAGTTGCACCAGTGGCCCAAAGATGCGAAAGTGGCAAGAAATTGGACGTTTGTTCCGCACACTTTACCGACAAAAGCTATGCTACGACAGAGATGGCAAGAATGTGTGGATATCCTGCGACTGTCATGTCTGTGTGATCAGGTTTTATTTTTGGACTTTTTGTGCACTTTTGTTTTGTTTTGTCACCATAGTTACCCATTAGTTTTACCTGTCATGTCACGCACCTGTTTTGAGTCACGCACCTGTTGTTAATCATGTCCATAGTATTTAAGTTCATTCATTTTCTGTTGTTCGTCCTGACGACCTCACAACACATTTATGCTCTGTTCATGCCTGATACTTCTTTCCATGTCAATTCCTCAAGCAACTATTTTTGTCCAAGCCAAGTAAGTTTTTGTTCCATATTTATAGTCTTTTTGGTTTCATAGTTTGTTCTCCGCCATTGTGCGTGTTTTTTGTTTGTACTTTTTTGCTATAGTCTTTTGGTTTCATAGTTTATTCTCCGCCACTGTGCGCGCTTTCATTTATTCCTTTTTTTGATAATAATAAATCATGTACCTTCATTCCCGTCTCGCACGAGCCAACTTTCCGTTGCATCCGGGAAAAGCACACACCCCGGACCAAGTCCTGACAGCGACACTCAAAGCAGATGCATTTCCAACGATAAAATCAAAGAAAACCCATTGAATCTGCCGGAGTGTGTGAGCAATTCAGGGACAAAGGACCTCGGTAGCACGGCAAGCAATGGCGGCAGTTTGTTCCCGCAGACGAGCGAGCTAAACCCCCCTGGATGTCTTGGCTCACACCGTCCCGAAGATGATCAAGAGAAGAATATCGACCCTAGCTTCCCTGGCCTGCTGACATGAGGGTATGTCTACAGAATATATTAATTGATGAAAATTGGTCTGTCTGCACTCTCAAAGTGCATGTTGTTGCCAAATGTATTTCATATGCTGTAAACCTAGTTCATAGTTGTTAGTTTCCTTTAATGCCAAACAAACACATACCAATCGTTGGTTAGAAGGCGATCGCCGAATTCGTCCTCGCTTTCTCCCGTGTCGCTGGCTGTCGTGTCGTTTTCGTCGGTTTCGCTTGCATACGGTTCAAACCGATATGGCTCAATAGCTTCAGTTTATTCTTCAATTTCGTTTTCGCTACCCGCCTCCACACTACAACCATCCGTTTCAATACATGCGTAATCTGTTGAATCGCTTAAGCCGCCGAAATCCGAGTCTGAATCCGAGCTAATGTCGCTATAGCTTGCTGTTCTTTCCGCCATGTTTGTTTGTGTTGGCTTCACTATGTGACGTCACAGGAAAATGGACGGGTGTTTAAAATCAGGCACTTTGAAGCTTTTTTTTAGGGATATTGCGTGATGGGTAAAATTTTGAAAAAAACTTCGAAAAATATAATAAGCCACTGGGAACTGATTTTTAATGGTTTGAACCATTCTGAAATTGTGATAATGTTCCCCTTTAATAATTAACCGCCTGGAATTGACGTTTCTTTAGGTTGAAGTGGAGTGGTAATTGTTGATTCGTGACACCGAGTGGCCACAATAATTCGTTAAGTTAAGCTCATGGTGCGGTGAGTTGAATGATGCGGACACGTTTGTTACTGGATACTTTCTAATACGCTTCTGCTTTGGAGACGCATGTGTAAGTAATATGCAACTATAGTTATTTGATACTTGTTTATATTAACAAGTGTTTTAGACTGCAATATTGTGCAATGAAAGAAACTTGTCACGTATGTCTAGCTCGTGTGCTATTGCGTGCAAAGCTGTTGTGTAGCTGCTCGCTCCTACTAGTTTGCCCTGTTACCTTTTGACTTCACTAAAATACAAAACTTGTTGGAGGACAGTCAGATGTTAACTTGCTAGTTTTGCACTAGAAAACACGCTGCAGGCAGGACTGCCCGTATTGGAGATTTTAGATGCATGTCAATATTATCCGATACCTTCTTCTTTTTTTTTTTTGCTGATATTGGACCAGGGGCGTCACTAGCTTTTAAGGACAGGGGGGGGCTTAGCCCCCAGGAGAGCGAACGTAGCGCACGAGCACGAAAACTACACATCATACTAACAAATACTTAGAAATTATTAATTGTTATTATTATTTAAAAAATGCACGGGACGAAATGAAATGCTCCCCGGGACGATAGCTTTTAACCATTTTTTTTCTTTTTCTTTTTATGTATTTGTTCATTAGGGCCCGCATGGCCCATTGTATAAGGACTCCCAAAGGGAGTCCTTATACAATGGGACATAAGGACCTATTGAATTTGTAAGGTTTTATTCTTTATTCTTTATTCTTCCGCCGCCACATTAAACTGTAATTTGACCCACTTAACATGCTTCAAAACTCACCATATTTGACCCACACATCAGGACCTGCGAAAATGACCTTTTTTTAAAAAAAACAAACCTCAAAACTCAAAATTGCGCTCTAGCGCCCCCTAGGGAAAAAAAAACAAGACTGCCTGTATCTCCCACTAGGAAGATCGGAGACACATGAAACATAAACCTGTATGTAGGTCTGACTTAGACCTAGTTTTCATAATTGTATATCATCGGGCAAAAATCAACAGGAAGTTGGCAATTCCCCCTTCAAGACAAAAAAAGTACTAAAAACAGTCACTTTTGCCTCTTTGAGCTGTAATTTGACCCCCTTAACATGCTTCAAAACTCACCGAATTGAACACACACATCAGGACTGGCAAAAATTGCGATCTAATAAAAAAACCTAACCCCAAATCTCAAAATTGTGCTCTAGCGCAATTTTTTTACGAAACGCACAAAAAAACTGCTCCTCGGATGAAAAAACTGACAAAACTGCCTGTAACTCCCACTGGGAAGGTTGGAGAGACATGAAACAAAAACCTTTATGTAGAACTCACGTAGACCTACATTTCATAAATTGACAACCCCCAGCAAAAATCAACAGGAAGTTTGCTATTCCCCTTTCAAAACAAATTTTTTGTAAAAACCGGTCACCTTCCTTCAAAAACTATCTCCTCTGAGCGCGTTTGTCGTTTCGGCTTCAAACTAACACAGGAGAGAGATTAAACCCTTGTGTATAAAATAACAGAACAGCGTTTTAATACCTGCTCTGGTTTTGATTTTATGACCCTTCAAAGACCCGCTGCGCTGATGCTGCTGTTTTTTTAAGATGGCTGCTTAAAAGCAGGAAGCACCAATGTGCCCACACAATGCAGACAAGGTAGGTACACTAGACAAAAGTCTTGGGACACTTATGACTACCACCGGACAAAAGTATTGGGACACTTAGGCCGAAAACTGGACAAAAGTATTGGGACACTTGGGACTACAACTTGACAAAAGTCTTGGGACACTTATGACTACCACCGGACAAAAGTATTGGGACACTTTGGCCGAAAACTGGACAAAAGTATTGGGACACTTGGGACTACAACTTGACAAAAGTATTGGGACACTTAGGACTACAACTTGCCAAAAGTATTGGGACACTTGGGACTAAAACTGGACAAAAGTATTGGGACACTTAAGACTAGCACCTGCCAAATACGCGGGCCCGACCAATGCTGCTTGCAGCTTTAATTTTAACATGTTATATTAAACGTCTTCCTCTGAAAATCCTATGAAATGTTTAACAAGCCATCCTATAATAATACAACAGGTATTAATGTAACAATACAATAAAACAAATATATTTAATGATGTTTTTTTTCATTATTTTAACATTAGGCTAATGTATATTACTTTATATAAATTCTACAAGAGTGATGTGGGCATTTTCTATATGAACAAGTCCAAGGACCGCAGGCAAGGTCGCAAAGAAAATGCGGACTGGATTTTGAGTGATGTGGGCATTTTCTATATGAACAAGTCCAAGGACCGCAGGAAAAGGCCGCAAAGAAAATGCGGACTGGATTTTGAGTGATGTGGGCATTTTCTATATGAACAAGTCCAAGGACCGCAGGCAAGGTCGCAAAGAAAATGCGGACTGGATTTTGAGTGATGTGGGCATTTTCTATATGAACAAGTCCAAGGACCGCAGGCAAGGTCGCAAAGAAAATGCGGACTGGATTTTGAGTGATGTGGGCATTTTTTATATGAACAAGTCCAAGGACCGCAGGCAAGGTC
This sequence comes from Nerophis lumbriciformis, assembly GCF_033978685.3. NCBI lineage: Eukaryota > Metazoa > Chordata > Actinopteri > Syngnathiformes > Syngnathidae > Nerophis > Nerophis lumbriciformis. The sequence goes on along the minus strand of NC_084552.2, from coordinate 4,721,017 downwards.
GCAAAGAAAATGCGGACTGGATTTTGAGTGATGTGGGCATTTTCTATATGAACAAGTCCAAGGACCGCAGGCAAGGTCGCAAAGAAAATGCGGACTGGATTTTGAGTGATGTGGGCATTTTCTATATGAACAAGTCCAAGGACCGCAGGCAAGTTCGCATAGAAAATGCGGACTGGATTTTGAGTGATGTGGGCATTTTCTATATGAACAAGTCCAAGGACCGCAGGAAAAGGTCGCAAAGAAAATGCGGACTGGATTTTGAGTGATGTGAGCATTTTCTATATGAACAAGTGGAATGGATTGGATACCGACACACTAAAGGGGCTCTCTACCTTAAAGTACCAATGATTGTCACACACACACACACTAGGTGTGGTGAAATGTGTCCTCTGCATTTGACCCATCCCCTTGTTCACCCCCTGGGAGGTGAGGGGAGCAGTGGGAATAATTGTTGGTGATTTACGCTATGAAGTGAGGGGAAACTGAGTGAATAATGACAGTTTATATGATAATTTATTTAAACTCATATTCGGGCCACTTTATAATGAATATGTCGGCATGTATTTGTTAAAAAAATTTTTTATATAAAAATTACATATGTATGTATATATATATATATATATATATATATATATATATATATATATATATATATATATATATATATATATATATATATATATATATATATATATATATATGTCTTAATAAGGTTATCCAAAAAATAGTGCTCGATACCGTAGTAGAGCGCAATATATGTGTGTGTGGGAAAAAAAATCACAAGACTATTTCATCTCTACAGGCCTGTTTCATGAGGGGGGGTTCCCTCAATCATCAGGAGATTTTAATGGGAGCATTCACATACCATGGATTATATAGGGCACAGAGTGGGTGGGTACAGGCTGGTGTCGGGGCGTGGTGATTGGCTCATGTGTTACCTAGGAGGTGTTTCCGTCTATGGCGGCATGTTGTTACAATTTCGCTGCGCTTGTTGAGGGATGACAGGTCTGGACGGTAAATAATAAACAGTTTCTCTTTCAAGCATAGGTTGCATCTTTTATTACCACTATTGTAAGGTGTGCTGGATGCGAGAATTTGCCATGTTATTGAATATTCAACATTATTGTCTTTGAGGTCCCAAATGTGTTTGCTGAGTTCTGTGGTATTCCGCAGGTTTTGGTTCCTGAAAGAAGCCTTGTGATTGTTCCATCTGGTTTTGAACTCTCCCTCAGTTAATCCTACATATGTGTCGGATGTGTTAATGTCCTTGCGTGTTACCTTAGATTGGTTGACAACTGATGTTTGTAAGCACCCCCCGTTGAGAGGGCAATCAGGTTTCTTTCAACAGTTACAGCCTTTGTTGGTTTTGGAGTCGCTCTGTCTGGGGGCCGACGGCTCATTTGCAATTGTTTTGTTGTGGTTTGAGATGATTTGTCGTATATTGTTCATGCAGCTGTAGCTCAATTTAATGTTGTTCTTGTTGAATACTTTTCTTAGGGTGTTGTCTTTGGGAAAGTGTTTGTCAATCAGATTGAGGAATTTGTGTCCAATGTTAGTTGAGACGTTTTTGCTGTATGGGGGGTTGTACCAGATGATGTTGTTTCATTTTCTGTTCTTTTTTGGCTGGTTTCCTGGCGTGGGTTCATAGGTGAGGGTGAAATTGTATCCGCTTTCATCAAGGGCTTTTTGGTACGGGGGGGGTTGCTTGGTCAAATTCAGCTTTGCTAGATGACAGCATCGATAGCCTTTTATTGATTCCGGTAGGTATTCTTTTCGTGGTGGTGGGTGGGTGGTTGCTGTCATGGTGCACGTATTGGAGTGTTGTGTTGGGTTTCGTGAATGGTTGGTAGCTGTTATTTCTCAGGTTGAAAGTGACGTCAAGGAAGTTGACGGTTTGCTTGTTGGCTTCAATCGTGATCCGTAGGCCGTTCTCTTTGAAAATTTGGCATATGCACTTCTTGGTATTCTCGCTGCTCCTTGGCGAGGCGCGACACACTGCCAGTCCGTCATCACGGTAAATACCAAGGTTATATATATATATATTTCCAGGGTTTAAATTCCACTTCCTTCCATTCACAACAAATTAAATACAAATGCATTGAATTTAAGAGGGATTTTGGGAGAGATTCTCAATTCAATTCAAAGGTGACTCAAGCCTGCAGCTGGGAGAAGAAATGAAGTAAACAGCTGAGTCAGCCAGGCTGTTGGGCCTCCTTACACGGAAAGTCTCCGTCATACATCAAGGCGAGCGAGGGTGGTTTATTTATCTTGTAAACACATGCACATTGCTAATTACGCCACATATCACGTTAAAAGAATTCCACCTCCGTCAAAGTCACGGCGGCTCGATAGAGGAGGATTTTTTTATTATTTTTTCCCTTTTTCGTCTATTCTCCTGCCAGGACGGGATTAAAAGCTGGTTATCGTTCAATCCCTTTAATGTTGCCTCTCTCTCCATCTCTCCTTCTCTCTCTCACTGTGCTGTCGTTTCAAGTTAATTAAATTTCTTCCGGGGCAACGCCGTATTGGCTGGCTGACAGGTAACATTATAAAAGCGTGACCTTCCCGGAGTTGTTATCCCTTTGACAGCTCAGATATTCTGCGGTTGGGATGGTCGCGGGACAGCCTGATACTATCTGGACATCCTGTCCTGTCTCTTTGCTGCAAATGTCATCTCCATACTCGACATTGCAATCCACTGTGAACTAGGGTTGTACGGTTATACCGGTACTAGTATAGTATCACGGTACTAATGAATCAAAAGTTTGAAAAGAACCAGTTCTCAATTTTTTATAAATAATTCACCAAGTCAAGTATTTCATATATATATATATATATATATATATATATATATATATATATATATATATATATATATATATATATATAAGAAATACTAAGTCAAGTATTTCATATATATATATATATATATATATATATATATATATATATATATATATATATATATATAAATAAATAAATAAAAGAACTACTTGAATTTCAGTGTTCATTTATTTATCAATCAATCAATCAATGTTTATTTATATAGCCCTAAATCACAAGTGTCTCAAAGGGCTGCACAAGCCACAACGACATCCTCGGTACAAAGCCCACATAAGGGCAAGGAAAAACTCATATATATTTTTTTAACCGACACGTCATGACATTGCTGGGTTTACAAGCAGAGGAGCGTGTTCGGCAGCGCACAATTACCGAGTACTTAAAGGCAGACACAGTGTGTGGACAGAAAAGGGCGAACGGACGCATTTGGGCCTAAAAACTGACAATGCAGGTGAAGTTATAACACTGGAAGAGGTTCTTTAAGACATCCATTCGCAGTCGGCAGTGTTTTAGCTACTTCTAAATAGGGATGATACTCAGACTCCCGAAATTCAGCGCCTCTCCCGAAAACCTCCCGGGACAAATTTTCTCCCGAAAATCTCCCGAAATTCAGGCACACAATATACACAGCGTACCTGCCCAATCACGTTATAACTGTAGAATGATGGAGGGTGAGTTCTTGGTTTCTTATGTGGGTTTATTGTTAGGCAGTTTCATTAACGTCCTCCCAGCGCGGCAACAACACACAACAACAGCAGTCACGTTTTTGTATACCGTAAAGCAGTTCGTCTGCCATAAACAGCAATGTTGTGACACTCTTAAACAGGACAATACTGCCATCTAGTGCATTTGATGAAAGCACTTTTGTGCGTGCCACACATCAATGCATCATCAGAGAGGGTGTTCAGCATGGTTCGAAAAATAGTGACAGAGAATAGAACAAGGATGGACAATTCAACCCTTAACTCAACAATGAGTAGATGAGTGTTATGTGTGTGTATATGTGTAAATAAATGAACACTGAAATTCAAGTATTTCTTTTATTTATTTATATATATATATATATATATATATATATATATATATATATATATATATCCATCCATTTTCTACCGCTTATTCCCTTTTGGGGTCGCGGGGGCGCTGGAGCCTATCTCAGCTACAATCGGGCGGAAGGCGGGGTACACCCTGGACAAGTCGCCACCTCATCGCAGGGCCAACACAGATAGACAGACAACATTCACACTCATATATATATATATATATATATATATATATATATATATATATATATATATATATATTAGAAATACTTGACTTAGTATTTCTTATATATATATATATATATATATATATATATATATATATATATATATATAAATTAATAAAAGGCTATCGATGCTGTCATCTAGCAAAGCTGAATTTGACCAAGCAACCCCCCCGTACCAAAAAGCACTTGATGAAAGCGGATACAATTTCACCCTCACCTATGAACCCACGCCAGGAAACCAACCAAAAAAGAACAGAAAACGAAACAACATCATCTGGTACAACCCCCCATACAGCAAAAACGTCTCAACTAACATTGGCCACAAATTCCTCAATCTGATTGACAAACACTTTCCCAAAGGCAACACCCTAAGAAAAGTATTCAACAAGAACAACATTAAATTGAGCTACAGCTGCATGAACAATATACGACAAATTATCTCAAACCACAACAAAACAATTGCAAATGAGCCGTCGGCCCCCGGACAGAGCGACTCCAAAACCAACAAAGGCTGCAACTGCCGCAAGAAACCTGATTGCCCTCTCAACGGGGAGTGCTTACAAACATCAGTTGTTTACCAATCTAAGGTAACACGCAAGGACATTAACACATCCGACACATATGTAGGATTAACCGAGGGAGAGTTTAAAACCAGATGGAACAATCACAAGGCTTCTTTCAGGAACCAAAACCTGCGGAATACCACAGAACTCAGCAAACACATTTGGGACCTCAAAGACAATAATGTTGAATATTCAATAACATGGCAAATTCTTGCATCCAGCACACCTTACAATAGTGGTAATAAAAGATGCAACCTATGCTTGAAAGAGAAACTGTTTATTATTTACCGTCCAGACCTGTCATCCCTCAACAAGCGTAGCGAAATTGTATCAGCATGCCGCCATAGACGGAAACACCTCCTAGGTAACACATGAGCCAATCACCACGCCCCTACGCCAGCCTGTACCCACCCACTCTGTGCCCTATATAAACCATGGTATGTGAATGCTTCCATTAAAATCTCCTGATGATTGAGGGAACCCCTCATGAAACAGGCCTGTAGAGATGAAGTAGTCTTGTGATTTTTTTTCACACACATACATATATATATATATATATATATATATATATATATATATATATATATATATATATATATATATATATATATATATATATATATACATATATATATGAAATACTTGTCTTGGCGAATCCTAGCTGTAAATATACTCCTCCCCTCTTAACCACGCCCCCAACCACGCACCCGCCCCAACTCACCCCCTACCCCCCACCTCCCGAAATCGGAGGTCTCAAGGTTGGCAAGTATGATGATACTCGAAACCGATTTTTCCCGGTTGTTCGATAAGAAAAGAACCGAGTCCTCGGACTCAAATCCCTTTTTGAGAACCGGTACCCGTTATCGAGACCACTATAGTAAAGAAAAAGTTCTTTGTTTGAATCCCGTCCCGACCAGAAATGCCCCGTGTGACATCACAAGAAATGACGTCACGTAGCTCAGTCATTAGGCGCAGATGGGGAAAGCAGGAAAAACAATGGACCGGAAAAAGCGCTCCAAGGTGTAATAAAGTTCAAAACAAAAAGGTATAATCCAATGAATAACTTTACTGAGAGATTTGAGCATGGTACAAACACATGACGAACACTTTTACGACCAACCGGAAACATAGCAACCAGGCTAGCAACGCACCTCCTTTACGGCGGCTGTCGCAACGTTCTTAAAGCAACCGCAGCACATACATATATATACAACATATATCTCCCTTTTTTAACTTTTGTTTTTCTTTCCTTGTAAACAGAACAAAATCACACTGTATATGTGTTGTCTGTCTAATTATAAATAATGCAGACAAGGCGTGTTGGCTGAGTTCTTGACGTTTACTTTCACAGCGTGCTCATAACCTCATTCTTAGCTGCCGGGTGATGACATGCAACAACTACATGCACGTCACTCCCGTTGCATGCTGGGTAGTGTAGTTGTTATATTCCCTAGCTCATAACATCACATCTTTCCCCCTATAAAGAAATAATGTTAACTCAATAAAGTATATTTCTTTTTTTAGCTTTAACTTTTCATTTTTTAGCATTGTAACCACATTTGCAAACAACTTTTCTCTTCATAGAATTTTCTTTCAATAAAGAAATAAAGTGCAAAAATGTCAAAGCATCATAACAAACAGTTATGTCAAATAGCAGCAGAAGTGCACTTTTTGGAGAGCTGTATTATTTTAAGTTTTGTGCCCAAGGGACTGATTTTATTTAACACTATATTATTATTATATATACACAGCCTGAAGAGGCAACGTGGGTCCCCCCTCCAATGGGCTCACCACCCATAGCAGGGGCCATAGAGGTCGGGTGCAATGTGAGCTGGGCGGTAGCCGAAGGCAGGGCACTTGGCGGTCCGATCCTCGGCTACAGAAGCTAGCTCTTGGGACGTGGAACGTCACCTCGCTGGGGGGGAAGGAGCCTGAGCTAGTGCGCGAGGTAGAGAAGTTCCGGTTGGATATAGTCGGACTCACCTCGACGCACAGCAAGGGCTCTGGAACCAGTTCTTTCGAGAGGGGCTGGACTCTCTTCCACTCTGGCGTTGCCAGCAGTGAGAGGCGACGGGCTGGGGTGGCAATTCTTGTTACCCCCCGGCTCAGAGCCTGCATGTTGGAGTTCAACCCGGTGGACGAGAGGGTAGCTTCCCTCCGCCTTCGGGTGGGGGGACGGGTCCTGACTGTTGTTTGCGCTTACGCGCCAAACGGCAGCTCAGAGTACCCACCCTTTTTGGATTCACTCGAGGGAGTACTTGAGAGTGCTCCCCCGGGTGATTCCCTCGTTCTACTGGGGGACTTCAATGCTCATGTTGGCAGCGACAGTGAAACCTGGAGAGGCGTGATTGGGAAGAATGGCCGCCCGGATCTGAACCCAAGTGGTGTTTTGTTATTGGACTTTTGTGCCCGTCACGGATTGTCCATAACGAACACCATGTTCAAACATAAGGGTGTCCATATGTGCACTTGACACCAGGACACCCTAGGCCGCAGTTCCATGATCGACTTTGTAGTTGTGTCATCGGATTTGCGGCCTCATGTTTTGGACACTCGGGTGAAGAGAGGGGCGGAGCTTTCTACAGATCACCACCTGGTGGTGAGTTGGCTGCGATGGTGGGGGAGGATGCCGGACAGACCTGGCAGGCCCAAACGCATTGTGAGGGTTTGCTGGGAACGTCTGGCAGAGTCTCCTGTCAGAGAGAGTTTCAATTCCCACCTCCGGAAGAACTTTGAACATGTCACGAGGGAGGTGCTGGACATTGAGTCCGAGTGGACCATGTTCCGCACCTCTATTGTCGAGGCGGCTGATTGGAGCTGTGGCCGCAAGGTAGTTGGTGCCTGTCGTGGCGGTAATCCTAGAACCCGTTGGTGGACACCGGCGGTGAGGGATGCCGTCAAGCTGAAGAAGGAGTCCTATCGGGTTCTTTTGGCTCATGGGACTCCTGAGGCAGCGGACAGGTACCGACAAGCCAAGCGGTGTGCGGCTTCAGCGGTCGCGGAGGCAAAAACTCGGACATGGGAGGAGTTCGGGGAAGCCATGGAAAACGACTTCCGGACGGCTTCGAAGCGATTCTGGACCACCATCCGCCGCCTCAGGAAGGGGAAGCAGTGCACTACCAACACCGTGTATGGTGCGGATGGTGTTCTGCTGACCTCGACTGCGGAAGTTGTGGATCGGTGGAGGGAATACTTCGAGGACCTCCTCAATCCCACCAACACGTCTTCCTATGAGGAAGCAGTGCCTGGGGAATCTGTGGTGGGCTCTCCTATTTCTGGGGCTGAGGTTGCTGAGGTAGTTAAAAAGCTCCTCGGTGGCAAGGCCCCGGGGGTGGATGAGATCCGCCCGGAGTTCCTTAAGGCTCTGGATGCTGTAGGGCTGTCTTGGTTGACAAGACTCTGCAGCATCGCGTGGACATCGGGGGCAGTACCTCTGGATTGGCAGACCGGGGTGGTGGTTCCTCTCTTTAAAAAGGGGAACCGGAGGGTGTGTTCTAACTATCGTGGGATCACACTCCTCAGCCTTCCCGGTAAGGTCTATTCAGGTGTACTGGAGAGGAGGCTACGCCGGATAGTCGAACCTCGGATTCAGGAGGAACAGTGTGGTTTTCGTCCTGGTCGTGGAACTGTGGACCAGCTCTATACTCTCGGCAGGGTCCTTGGGGGTGCATGGGAGTTTGCCCAACCAGTCTACATGTGCTTTGTGGACTTGGAGAAGGCATTCGACCGTGTCCCTCGGGAAGTCCTGTGGGGAGTGCTCAGAGAGTATGGGGTTTCGGACTGTCTGATTGTGGCGGTCCGCTCCCTGTATGATCAGTGTCAGAGCTTGGTTCGCATTGCCGGCAGTAAGTCGGACACGTTTCCGGTGAGGGTTGGACTCCGCCAAGGCTGCCCTTTGTCACCGATTCTGTTCATAACTTTTATGGACAGAATTTCTAGGCGCAGTCAAGGCGTTGAGGGGATCCGGTTTGGTGGCTGCAGGATTAGGTCTCTCCTTTTTGCAGATGATTTGGTCCTGATGGCTTCATCTGGCCAGGATCTTCAGCTCTCACTGGATCGGTTCGCAGCTGAGTGTGAAGCGACTGGGATGAGAATCAGCACCTCCAAGTCCGAGTCCATGGTTCTCGCCCGGAAAAGGGTGGAGTGCCATCTCCGGGTTGGGGAGGAGATCTTGCCCCAAGTGGAGGAGTTTAAGTACCTCGGAGTCTTGTTCACGAGTGATGGAAGAGTGGATCGTGAGATCGACAGGGGGATCGGTGCGGTGTCTTCAGTAATGCGGACGCTGTATCGATCCGTTGTGGTGAAGAAGGAGCTGAGCCGGAAGGCAAAGCTCTCAATTTACCGGTCGATCTACGTTCCCATCCTCACCTATGGTCATGAGCTTTGGGTTATGACCGAAAGGACAAGATCACGGGTACAAGCGGCCGAAATGAGTTTCCTCCGCCGGGTGGCGGGGCTCTCCCTTAGAGATAGGGTGAGAAGCTCTGTCATCCGGGGGGAACTCAAAGTAAAGCCGCTGCTCCTCCACATCGAGAGGAGCCAGATGAGGTGGTTCGGGCATCTGGTCAGGATGCCACCCGAGCGCCTCCCTAAGGAGGTGTTTAGGGCATGTCCGACCGGTAGGAGACCACGAGGAAGACCCAGGACACGTTGGGAAGACTATGTCTCCCGGCTGGCCTGGGAACGCCTCGGGATCCCCCGGGAGGAGCTGGACGAAGTGGCTGGGGAGAGGGAAGTCTGGGCTTCCCTGCTTAAGCTGCTGCCCCCGCGACCCGACCTCGGATAAGCGGAAGAAGATGGATGGATGGATGGATATTATTTATACACCTATAGTGATCACAGAGTCAGGTTGTTTTTGTGTTACTGTAGACATTTGTTTTTCTGAAAAATCCCACTTAATATACTTTGGGTAACAACAGTCAATATTTTTTTTTTTTTTTTTTTTTTTTTTAGGGGGGTAACAGTTAATATTTATTTATTTATTAGATTTTATTTTTTTCTTATATAATAAAAGTGAGCTTTTGTTAAACCAAATATTGTGTGTTTTTTCCATATACAACAACCTATCTGGACTTGATAAGAGAATTGTTTATACGGCCACCCTCAGTGTGTCCTGTATGGCTGTTGACCAAGTATGCCTTGCATTCACTTGGGTGTGTGAAAAGCCATAGATATTATCTGACTGGTTCGGCACGCAAAGTCAGTGCCTTTAAGGTTTATTGGCGCTCTGTACTTCTCCCTACGTCCGAGTACACAGCGGCGTTTTAAAAAGTCATAACATTTTACTTTTTGAAACTGATATCGATCATTTTGAAACTGATATTGATCATGTCCGATATTACATTTTAAAGCATTTATTGCATACTTGCCAACCTTGAGACCTCCGATTTTGGGAGGTGGGGGGGTGGGGGGGTTGTGGTTGGGGGCGTGGTTAAGAGGGGAGGAGTATATTTACAGCTAGAATTCACCAAGTCAAGTATTTCATATATATACCGTATTTTCCGCACTATAAGGCGCACCGGATTATTAGCCGCACCTTCAATGAATTACATATTTCATAACTTTGTCCACCAATAAGCCGCCCCGGATTATAAGCCGCGCCTACGCTGCGCTAAAGGGAATGTCAAAAAAATAGTCAGATAGTTCAGTCAAACTTTAATAATATATTGAAAACCAGCGTTCTAACAACTCTGTCCCAAAATGTACGCAAATGTGCAATCACAAACATAGTAAAATTCAAAATGGTGTAGAGCAATAGCAACATAATGTTGCTCGAACGTTAATGTCACAACACACAAAATAAACATAGCACTCACCTTCTGAAGTTATTCTTCATTCGTAAATCCTTCGAATTCTTCGTCTTCGGTGTCCGAATTGAAAAGTTGCGCAAGCGTGGGATCCAAAATGGCCGGTTCCGTCTCGTCGAAGTCATCGGAGTCAGTGTCGCTGTTGTTGTCCAGTAGTTCTGTGAATCCTGCCTTCCGGAAAGCTCGGACCACAGTTGTGACCGAAATATCTGCCCAGGCATTTACGATCCACTGGCAAATGTTGGCGTATGTCGTCCGGAGCTGTCTGCCCGTCTTAGTGAAGGTGTGTTCGCCTTCGGAGCTGTGTGAAAAAAGCCACCCGGCCTCTTCGCGTAAACTTCCCTTAACCACTCGCTCATCTTTTCTTCATCCATCCATCCCTTCGAGTTAGCTTTTATGATGACGCCGGCTGGAAAGGTCTCTTTTGGCAAGGTCTTCCTTTTGAATATCACCATGGGTGGAAGTTAGCATGGCAAGCTAGAACCACAGTGAAGGATGACTTCTCATTCCCTGTGGTGCGAATATTCACCGTACGTGCTCCCGTTCCACAGTGCGGTTCACAGGAATATCAGTTGCTGTGAAATAGTAATCCGTGTGCGGATGGAGAGATTGCGTCTTTTTATGAACCGGATCCTTGTCGCTTAGTAGGAGCCATTTTGTGGTCTTTACAGATGTAAACAGGAAATGAAACGTACGGTGATATCCGCGCGTTTTTTCTTCTTCTTCCGGGGGCGGGTGGTTGCTTACAGTAGAAGAAGAAGCGCTTCCTGTTCTATGGGGGCGGGTGCTTTCCTTGGCGGTTGCTTGCGTAGAAGAAGAAGCGCTTCCTGTTCTACCGGGAAAAAAGATGGCGGCTGTTTACCGAAGTTGCGAGATCGAAACTTTATGAAAATGAATCGTAATAAAGCGCACCGGGTTATAAGGCGCACTGTCAGCTTTTGAGAAAATTTGTGGTTTTTAGGTGCGCCTTATAGTGCGGAAAATACGGTATATATATATATATATATATATATATATATATATATATATATATATATATATATATATATATATATATATATATATATAAGAAATACTTGACTTTCAGTGAATTCTAGCTATATATATATATATATATACAGGTAAAAGCCAGTAAATTAGAATATTTTGAAAAACTTGATTTATTTCAGTAATTGCATTCAAAAGGTGTAACTTGTACATTATATTTATTCATTGCACACAGACTGATGCATTCAAATGTTTATTTCATTTAATTTTGATGATTTGAAGTGGCAACAAATGAAAATCCAAAATTCCGTGTGTCACAAAATTAGAATATTACTTAAGGCTAATACAAAAAAGGGATTTTTAGAAATGTTGGCCAACTGAAAAGTATGAAAATGAAAAATATGAGCATGTACAATACTCAATACTTGGTTGGAGCTCCTTTTGCCTCAATTACTGCGTTAATGCGGCGTGGCATGGAGTCGATGAGTTTCTGGCACTGCTCAGGTGTTATGAGAGCCCAGGTTGCTCTGATAGTGGCCTTCAACTCTTCTGCGTTTTTGGGTCTGGCATTCTGCATCTTCCTTTTCACAATACCCCACAGATTTTCTATGGGGCTAAGGTCAGGGGAGTTGGCGGGCCAATTTAGAACAGAAATACCATGGTCCGTAAACCAGGCACGGGTAGATTTTGCGCTGTGTGCAGGCGCCAAGTCCTGTTGGAACTTGAAATCTCCATCTCCATAGAGCAGGTCAGCAGCAGGAAGCATGAAGTGCTCTAAAACTTGCTGGTAGACGGCTGCGTTGACCCTGGATCTCAGGAAACAGAGTGGACCGACACCAGCAGATGACATGGCACCCCAAACCATCACTGATGGTGGAAACTTTACACTAGACTTCAGGCAACGTGGATCCTGTGCCTCTCCTGTCTTCCTCCAGACTCTGGGACCTCGATTTCCAAAGGAAATGCAAAATTTGCATGGTTGGGTGATGGTTTGGGGTGCCATGTCATCTGCTGGTGTGGATGATTTAGTTCCTGTCACCCTGTTGTCCTCCCATCGTGAAAAAAGGCTGTCCTCACTCGGGAGATTTTCGGGAGAATATTTGTCCCGGGAGGTTTTCGGGAGAGGCGCTGAATTTCGGGAGTCTCCCGGAAAATTCGGGAGGGTTGGCAAGTATGTTTTACCCCCATCTTTTTCCAGTTTCATACATTTTTTCAAAAAGCTCCAGGGAGCCAGTAGGGCGGCGCTATATGCGGCTCTAGAGCCGTGGGTTGTGACCCCGGGACTACGATGACAGTGTCAAGCATCGATATACTTTAAATAGCAATCATTAACAAAAATAGACGTGAGATGGCTGTGACCATTTTCTGGAGCGTGAGGTGAGTTAATTATCTATCAAAACATATTTGTATGTTGCTTGTGTAACACTTACGCCATTTTCTTTTCATACCTTGGTAGTATTTTGTCAAAATGATGTATTGAACTCGTAGATCTGCTGTTTTCACAACATTTGTGTGACACTTTTATATGACGAAGTAGGGCATCAATTCATGAAAAAATATAGGTTGAAATATGAAGATAAAATATGTCAGCGCAACAGCATGGCAGCATTTCATCTCCATCAATGAGCAAGTCTCGGCTCGAGCCGTCGGTCTGGTAATGAATATAGTTGTTATGCAAAAGCATTACAATTAACTGCTGTTTTATGGATTGCAACACGTGATACAACCTGTCACCTTTGATCCTGATTTACCATACTTATTAATAAATTCATGTGTTACTTTGTTTTTTGTTTTTTTAACTACAACTAAGGCAGGGGTCGGCAACCCAAAATGTTGAAAGAGCCATATTGGACCAAAAATACAAAAACAGATGCAAAAAATTAAAAGCCATATTACATACAGATAGTCTGTCATGAGATATAAATTGAATTAAAGCTGCAAGCAGCATTGGTCGGGCCCGCGTATTTGGCAGGTGCTAGTCCTAAGTCTCCCAATACTTTTGTCAAGTTTTAGTCTGAAGTGTCCCAAGACTTTTGTCTAGTGTACCTACCTTGTCTGCATTGTGTGGGCATGTTGGTGCTTCCTGCTTTTAAGCAGCCATCTTAAAAAAACAGCAGCGCAGCGGTTCTTTGAAGGCTCATAAAATCAAAACCGGAGCAGTTAGAAAAATTCTTTCCATAACTTGTATTTGGAAGGGTTCAATCTCTCTCCTGTGTTATTTTGAAGCTGATACGACAAACGCGCTCAGAGGAAATAATGTTTGAAGAGAAGTGACCGGTTTATAAAAAAAAAATTGTTTTGAAGGGGAAATTGCAAACTTCCTGTTGATTTTTGCTGGGGGTTGTTAATTTATGAAATGTAGGTCTAAGTGAGACCTACATAGAGGTTTTTGTTTCATGTCTCTCCGACCTACAGGCAGTTTTGTCATTTTTTTCTTCCGAGGAGCAGTTTTTTCTGCGTTTTATTCCAGCGCAATTTTGAGATTTGGGGTTAGGTTTTTTATTAGATCGCAATTTTTGCCAGTCCTGATGTGTGTGTTCAGTTTGGTGAGTTTTGAAGCATGTTAAGAGGGTGAAAATACAGCTCAAAGAGGCAAAAGTTACTGTTTTTAGTACTTTTTTGTCTTGAAGGGGGAATTGCCAACTTCCTGTTGATTTTTGCCCGAGAATATACTATTATGAAATATAGGTCTAAGTCAGACCTACATAAAGGTTTTTGTTTCATGTCTCTTCGACCTTCCTAGTGAGAGTTACAGGCAGTCTAGTTTTTTTTTTTGTAGGGGGCGCTAGAGCACAATTTTGAGTTTTGGGGTTTGGTTTTTTGATAAAAAGTTTTGCCGTATATTACTGATGTGTGTGTAAAATTTGGTGAGTTTTGAAGTATGCTAAGGGGGTCAAATTACAGCGCAAAAATGCGGAAGAATAATAATAATAATAAAGAATAAAACCTTACAAATTCAATAGGTCCTTATGTCCCATTGCATAAGGACTCCCTTCGGGAGTCCTTTTGCAATGGGCCATGCGGGCCCTAATTAAGAGGACTTAAAGGAAACTAAATTAGCTCAAATATAGCTACAAACGAGGCATCATGATGCAATATGTACATATAGCTAGCCTAAATAGCATGTTAGCATCGATAAGCTTGCAGTCATGCAGTGATCAAATATGTCTGATTAGCACTCCACACAAGTCAATAACATCAACAAAACTCACCTTTGTGCATTCATGCCCAATGTTAAAAGTTTGGTGGACAAAATGAGACAGAAAAAGAAGTGGCAAAAAACACGTCCTAGAAAGTCGGAGAAAGTTGTACATGTAAACAAACTACGGTGAGTTCAAGGACCGCCAAAATTAGTAGGACAAAACGGCGCTCGCCAAATACTCTCATCAGTGAAGCATGTTTAATATAAACAGTGTGCTTTATAACAATTAGGGAGGTTTGGGTCATGTTTGTCCACCTACAGAAACCATATTAACACAAAAAATATATATTTTTCCCCCTAATCTTTTTCCATTTTGCATACATTTTTGAAAAAACTCCAGAGAGCCACTAGGGCGGCTCTAGAGCCGCGGGTTAAACGACTTAGTGTAGACATGGCCTTAGTACAGACCTGGGCAAATTAAGGCCCGGGGGCCACATGCGCCCCGTCAAGTTTTTCAATCTGGCCCGCCGGACATTCCCAAATATTTTTTTTAGATCTTTAAGATGGAAAGTGTATCTGCCATTATGATGTGCAGTGATGTTTTCAAATGACGGTAAGTCTTGAACTATACAAAGTATTTCAATGGTTGGAATCTGCGCTTTTGCATGATATTTTAGTGACTAGTGTTGTCCTGATACCAATATTATTTTGATACTTTTCGGTACTTTTCGATACTTTTCTAAATAAAGGGCACCAGAAAAAATTGCACTATTGGCTTTATTTTAACAAAAAATCTTAGGGTGCGGCGGACCGGTACTTTTCAGCGGCGGTATGGTACCGAATATGATTAATTAGTATCGCGGTACTATACTAACACCCGTATACCGTACAACCCTACTAGTTACTATGGTAATCTACGTCACAGCAGCCCAGATGAGGCACCAAGCAGTGTGGGTGGGGAGCGTTTCCACAGAGAGTTTCCAGAGCCTGAAATGCGGGTGTCAGGGACAGACGCGGAAGGAGATTTTTACAAGAAAGTTCTAAAGCTTAGTGATATATCAGATTTTAGATATTTTTTTGTTTTTTTACCCTTCACGTTCATATTTTGCTGTGTTTGTTGCATTTGGCTTGATTGTAAAATATGTCGATTGAGAGGGGGCATGATTAAAGGCCTACTGAAACCCACTACTACCGACCACGCAGTCTGATAGTTTATATATCAATGATGAAATCTTAACATTGCAACACATGCCAATACGGCCGGGTTAGCTTACTAAAGTGCAATTTTAAATTTCGCGCGAAATATCCTGCTGAAAACGTCTCGGTATGATGACGCCTGCGTCACGGATTGTAGAAGATATTTTGGGACAGCATGGTGGCCAGCTATTAGGTCGTCTGTTTTCATCGCAAAATTCCACAGTATTCTGGACATCTGTGTTGGTGAATCTTTTGCAATTTGTTCAATGAACAATGGAGACAGCAAAGAAGAAAGCTGTAGGTGGGAAGCGGTGTATTGCGGCCGACTGCAGCAACACAAACACAGCCGGTGTTTCATTCTTTACATTCCCGGAAGTTGACACTCAAGCTTTACCATTGGCCTGTGGAGAACTGGGACAACAGAGACTCTTACCAGGAGGACTTTGAGTTGGATACGCAGACGCGGTACAGTGAGTACGCATGCAGCTGCGGCTTCCAAACATTTGATCGCTTGCCCGTACGTGCGTGCCGCTATGTGCATGTCACGTACGTAACTTTGGGGACTTTGGGGAAATATATGTGCTGTATGAACTTTGGGGAGGTGAACGGTACTTTGGGCTGTGGGATTGAGTGTGTTGTGCTGGTGCTTGAGTTGTATTGGCGGGTTATATGGACGGGAGGGGGGAGGTGTTTGTTATGCGGGATTAATTTGTGGCATATTAAATATAAGCCTGGTTGTGTTGTGGCTAATAGAGTATATATATGTCTTGTGTTTATTTACTGTTTTAGTCATTCCCAGCTGAATATCAGGTCCCACCCGCCTCTCACAGCATCTTCCCTATCTGAATCGCTCCCACTGCCCTCTAGTCCTTCACTCTCACTTTCCTCATCCACAAATCTTTCACCCTCGCTCAAATTAATGGGGAAATCGTCGCTTTCTCGGTGCGAATCGCTCTCGTTGCTGGTTGCCATGATTGTAAACAATGTGCAGATGTGAGGAGCTCCACAACCCGAGACGTCACGCTACTCGTCTGAATATTTATATATATATATTCAAAGGCCTACTGAAATGCGATTTTCTTATTTAAACGGGGATAGCAGGTCCATTCTATGTGTCATACTTGATCATTTCGCGATATTGCCATATTTTTGCTGAAAGGATTTAGTAGAGAACATCGACGATAAAGTTCGCAACTTTTGGTCGCTGATAAAAAAAGCCTTGCCTGTACCGGAAGTAGCAGACGAGTAGCGTGACGTCACAGGTTGAGGAGCTCCTCACACATATATATATATATATATATATATATATATATATATATATATATATATATATATATATATATATATATATATATATATATATATATATATATATATATATATTTATATATACATAAATATATATATTAATTTAATATATTTATATATTATACATATATTCATATATTATAAATATATTCATATATTATGTATATATTTATCTATATATATGTATTTATCTATATATATATATATATATATATATATATATATATATATATATATATATATATATATATATATATACGCACACACACACACACACACACACACATATATATATTTATATATACATATACGTACACAAATATATATATTAATTTAATATATTTATATATTATAAATATATTCATATATTATGAATATATTCATATATTATGTATATATTTATCTATATATATATGTATTTATCTATATCTATATATATATATATATATATATATATGTATGTGTGGGGAAAAAAATCACAAGACTATTTCATCTCTACAGGCCTGTTTCATGAGGGGGGGTACCCTCAATCATCAGGAGATTTTAATGGGAGCATTCGCATACCATGGTTTATATAGGGCACAGAGTGGGTGGTATGCGAATGCCCTATATAAACCATGGTATGCGAATGCTCCCATTAAAATCTCCTGATGATTGAGGGAACCCCCCCCCCTCATGAAACAGGCCTGTAGAGATGAAATAGTCTTGTGATTTTTTTCCCACACATACATATATTGCGCTCTACTACGGTATCGAGCACTATTTTTTGGATAACCTAATTAAGACATATATATATATATATATATATATATATATATATATATATATACACACACACACACACACACACACACACACACACACACACAAAATGTGCAGATGTGAGGAGCTCCACAACCCGTGACGTCACGCTACTTGTCTTAGGGGCGGCATGGCGTAGTGGGTAGAGCAACCGTGCCAGAAACCTGAGGGTTGCAGGTTCGCTCCCCGCCTCTTACCATCCAAAAATCGCTGCCGTTGTGTCCTTGGGCGGGACACTTCACCCTTTGCCCCCGGTGCCACTCACACCGGTGAATTGAATGATGAATGATAGGTGGTGGTCGGAGGGGCCGTTGGCGCAAATTGCAGCCACGCTTCCGTCAGTCTACCCCAGGGCAGCTGTGGCTATGAAAGTAGCTTACCACCACCAGGTGTGAATGTT
Source organism: Nerophis lumbriciformis (assembly GCF_033978685.3). Taxonomy (NCBI): domain Eukaryota; kingdom Metazoa; phylum Chordata; class Actinopteri; order Syngnathiformes; family Syngnathidae; genus Nerophis; species Nerophis lumbriciformis. The sequence goes on along the minus strand of NC_084552.2, from coordinate 4,702,701 downwards.
TGATGGGTTCTACATGTAAAGCGACTTTGGGTACTTAGAAAAGCGCTATATAAATCCCAGTTATTATTAATGTTATTATTGTCTGCTACTTCTGGTAGAGGCAAGGCTTTTTTTATCAGCGACCAAAAGTTGCGAACTTTATCGTCGATGTTCTCTACTAAATCCTTTCAGCAAAAATATGGCAATATCGCGAAATGATCA
>NC_084552.2:4602500-4697500 GCF_033978685.3 Nerophis lumbriciformis | reverse complement strand
ATAGACGATGCAAGGCATTAGTGAGGTTATAAAGCTTTTGCCTGTTAAAGAAAAGAGACTGATCCAATGCAGCACAGACATTCTCGTGCCACGCTGTCACGACCCAGACGCACACCAGTGCGCGATCATATGGGAGCCGCGCTGAGCGCGCCTCCAAGCGCGTCTCGCTGCCGGCGACGGCCGGGTATATGGGCCCGACGCTCCAGCGCCATCCATTTTCAGGGCTAGTTGATTCGGCAGGTGGGTTGTTACACACTCCTTAGCGGGTTCCGACTTCCATGGCCACCGTCCTAGCTGCTGTCTATATCAACCAGGGTGAGCCCCACCCCTTTCGTGAGCGCACTGCGCGCGGAGTGACCCCTGTTACGCGCCCCCGGCAACAGGGGTGGCGGGCAGGTAAGCTGCGCGGGCGGAGCGCGCGGAGTGACCCCTGTTACGAGCCCCCGGCCACGGGGGTGGCGGGCAGGTAAGCTGCTTACCTGCTGCGCGTGACGCTGGCCGCGGCGAAGGCGGACGAGGCGGGGTGTCGGTGCGGTGGGCGCGGTGGTGACCCTGGACGTGCGTCGGGCCCTTCTCGCGGATCGCCTCAGCTACGGCTACCGGTGGGGCCCTCTCGGGGGAAGGGGCCTCGGTCCCGGACCCCGGCGAGGCGTCCCTTCTCCGCTCCGTAAAAGTGTCCATCTCTTTTTTTTTTTTTCTTCTGTTGTGGCATATGCTGCAGGTGCCTGCTCGTTTTTCGTATGTGGGTAACAACATTTAACTATGTATATATATTTCCCAATTGGTTTAACTGCCACCCGCCTGAATCTATTTAAAATCTAATTTTTTTTTATTTCAACCACCCGACCCGACCCGCGGATACAATCTAATTTTTTTTAATTTCATCCGCCCGATCCGCGGATAATCCGCGGACTCCGCGGTTGTGCCCGCAAACCGCGCATCTCTAATATATATATATATATATATATATATATATATATATATATATATATATATATATATATATATATATATATATATATATATATTTATGTCTTAATAAGGTTATCCAAAAAATAGTGCTCGATACCGTAGTAGAGCGCAATATATGTATGTGTGGGGAAAAAAATCACAAGACTACTTCATCTCTACAGGCCTGTTTCATGAGGGGTTCCCTCAATCATCAGGAGATTTTAATGGGAGCATTCACATACCATGGTTTGTATAGGGCACAGAGTGGGTGGGTACAGGCTGGCGTAGGGGCGTGGTGATTGGCTCATGTGTTACCTAGGAGGTGTTTCCGTCTGTGGCGGCATGCTGATACAATTTTGCTGCGCTTGTTGAGGGATGACAGGTCTGGACGGTAAATAATAAACAGTTTCTCTTTCAAGCATAAGTTGCATCTTTTATTACCACAATAAAAGATGCAACCTATGCTTAAACGTATTCAAAATACGTTTGAATAAGAAAATCGCATTTCAGTAGGCCTTTAAAGGGGTCATATTATTATTTTTATTTTTTTTAATGTACAACACTTCCTTGTGGTCTACATAACATGCGATGGTGGTTCTTAGGTCAAAATGTTGCATGGATGATGTTTTACAGATCATCTTCAAGCCGCTTTCTGACAGTCGCTTCCGGATGTGCCGTTTTGTGGGCGGTCTTATTTACGTGGCTCACCTTCGGCAGCGTCTTCTCCCCGTCATCTTTGTTGTAGCGGTGTAGCGTGCAAGGACGGGGGTGGAAGAAGTGTCAAAAGATGGAGCTAACTGTTTTAATGACATACAGACTTCAATCAATAACGAAGCAGCATCTCCTTATCCGAAATGTGTCCCGTGAAAAACCGTCTGACCGAAACTCTCTAATAACTAAAGTTCCTTGGGTGAATAATTAAACTCACTACACCGGTATGTTTTAGCGCTTTCATGGCGAGTTTACTGACAGATATAAGTAAGAACTTTACACTACTTTATATTAGAAATGGCAACAGCGGAGAATGAATGTCCCATAACAAGAAGATAGAGAAAAAGAAGAAGCTTATCGATGACATGGACTACAAAGTTGGACAGGCGCAATTTTTCAGGATTTATGCAGATCCCAAATACAGATCAGCAGGTACCAGAAGGTAAAAAAAGTTGCTTTTGTATAATATGGCGAAACAAAATGCTAGATAATATGTGTTGCCTTATACACACACCATAATACCAACCTTGGGGCGCTATAGCTCGGTTGGTAGACTGGCCGTGCCAGCAACTTGAGGGTTCCAGGTTCGATCCCCGCTTCCGCCATCCTAGTCACTGCCGTTGTGTCCTTGGGCAAGACACTTTACCCACCTGCTCCCAGTGCCACCCACACTGGTTTAAATGTAATTTAGATATTGAGTTTCACTTTGTAAAAGCACTTTGAGCCACTAGAGAAAAGCGCTATATAAATATAATTCACTTCACTAATAATACTTCTATCAAGCGGTGCGGCTTCATAGCTTACCAAAGTCGTACTAAAATATTTTGATAGATTTTTGAACGCTGTGTGTAATGTTCTATATTTTCAATAGAACATATACCATTTTTGTATTGTTTACTTGAGTCATAGTGCCATTACAGTGCAGTCTACACATATCTGTTATGTTTAACTGCCATCTACTGGTCACACTTATCATTACACCATGTACCAAATAAAATTGCTTCGAGGTAGGTAAGCAAAACTAGAATTATTCCTTACGCACCGGGTTATAAGGCGCACTGTTGAGTTTTAAGGGGAAAAAAGGATTTTAAGTGCGCCTTATAGTCCAGAAAATACGGTAAGTTGTTTTTGGGGCCACATTTCCAAAGCTAAGGACCATGGGCCTGGAGTTCTTCCTTTACTATTAGACTTATTTTGTATATTCCAAAGAACCGGCGTCCTTTACAGTAGACATATGATGTTGATCTATTTAGTTACAGGAGTGCTCTGTTGCTTTGAAAGACCTTCTGCAAAAAAAAACTAGTCAAAGATCATTTCTATGACAGCACTTTTTAAAAATCTGCTTCAAAATAATGATTTTCTCCCAATTTTTTTTTTCTACTAAACTGAATGAGCCACCACCTGCATAGCCCAAATAATGTAAAAGAGAGGACCTAAGATGGAACCTTGAGGAACACCACTAGTATAACTAAAGAAGACAGACATGCTCTTTTCTCACTCATCCTGTCAGAATAATTGTATCTAAGTTATCACAAAACTTTGTGTTTCAATGAGTTCCCGGCGAGCAGACAAAAGCTGTCTTTGATCTTACCAATCAAAAGGCTTGTAAAACTCCACTGTGTAGGATGGGAAGCGACATGAAGGTGTCAGTTTCTTTGATGTATTGTAATCCACAGGAATATTTTGCGGAGAGGAAGCAGGACGTGACTCCCCTCCATGCACCTTTTCTTTTAAATGTTTTGTGACTCGCCCGAATAAAGGTGGAGTGCCATCTCCGGGTTGGGGAGGAGATCTTGCCCCAAGTGGAGGAGTTCAAGTACCTCGGAGTCTTGTTCACGAGTGAGGGAAGAGTGGATCGTGAGATCGACAGGCGGATCGGTGCGGCGTCTTCAGTAATGCGGACGCTGTATCGATCCGTTGTGGTGAAGAAGGAGCTGAGCCGGAAGGCAAAGGTCTCAATTTACCGGTCGATCTACGTTCCCATCCTCACCTATGGTCATGAGCTTTGGGTCATGACCGAAAGGACAAGATCACAGGTACAAGCGGCCGAAATGACTTTCCTCCGCCGGGTGGCGGGGATCTCCCTTAGAGATAGGGTGAGAAGCTCTGCCATCCGGGGGGAGCTCAAAGTAAAACCGCTGCTCCTCCACATCGAGAGGAGCCAGATGAGGTGGTTCGGGCATCTGGTCAGGATGCCACCCGAACGCCTCCCTAGGGAGGTGTTTAGGGCACGTCCGACCGGTAGGAGGCCGCGGGGAAGACCCAGGACACGTTGGGAAGACTATGTCTCCCGGCTGGCCTGGGAACGCCTCGGGGTCCCACAGGAAGAGCTGGACGAAGTGGCTGGGGAGAGGGAAGTCTGGACTTCCCTGCTTAGGCTGCTTCCCCCGCGACCCGACCTCGGATAAGCGGAAGAAGATGGATGGATGGATGTTTTGTGACCGAGGGCAACGGCTGTTTACGACATTTTCTTTGAACTGTTTTGTAACCAAAGGCGACGTCTGTTTACGACCACCGACCCTTTAGAAACAGCTGTTGCCATGTAATCAGGGAAAGTCCGAACAATCTTTCGTCAGAGCGTGGTGGAACACCGTACAAGGGTACAGGTGTACGCGCTCCCCTCATTGAGCCTAATTTAATTCAGTCTCTGTTTGATTCCTTGCTTCTTTGTCTGTTTAATAGATGTCATCAGTGTTTGAACCTGACACATCCGTTTCACCGTCACAAGCTCTGGAGATGACATGCACCTTGCCCGGCCCATTACTCGTTTTTTTTCAATCGTGAGAAGCCATAGTCGAAATGGAAATTCAAATGTGATTAATTGTAATTGTCCAGCCCTATGAGGTGAGATCCTAGAGTCAGACATAGTCTCAGTCAGGTATTAATCAAAAACCGCAACCCTGTTTTGCACACAATCATCACCTTTGACTACTTATAGCTGACCCTGGACATTGATATTTCCCACGGCAGCATCACGGAGGCATATTTCTGGCTACTGAAACACAATTCCTCCCTTGTCGACTTTCCTCCATCCATCTGTCTTCCCTCTTTCCAGCAGCCCCCCTGTAGTCCCTCTGCTTCCCCAGCTGACTCATCTGGAGCCAAGACTCTCTTTGCATTGTGCTGACAATACCCTCCACCTCTCCCCTTGACACCACTAACAACAGCCCGACCGCTTCGCCATCCTTTCGCCCCGATTCCTTCTCCTTGCCGCATCCTTCCTCCAAGGAACACTGTTTGGCTCTCAACCACTAAACGCCACCGACTGTCAACAATGACAATAATCACCTGTACTAATCCATTTAGCGCCTTTGTCATCGGTGCGAGCACGGAGCGGGGGGATTGAGTGGGATCACCCTGGCACGCCCTCAAATGCGGCAGGATTCTGAAAAGGAGCTCGCTGGCGGGGGAGCGTCAAAGTCGGCCCCCGAAACCTTGTTAAACAATGCTAATCTTCGCCGCGGATTGATCCGGATTGGAAGGCGACGCGCAGGAGAAGTAAACAAACGGCGCACAACAGACCGAGTGACCCGACCTTCTGCGGCTAAACAGCGGGACGTCACGTCTGACCTTCAAGTTTGAACAATTAGCATAAGGAAGTGCGAACAAGATGCTTTGGAAGTAGATTACATTGTCAATATTATTTGGTTCTAGTATTGATGACTTGAATTTTTTTCGAAAATCCTCGAAAAAAATTGTCGCACAGCAGCTAAATGAACACTTAGTGTCTAACAATCTCTGTGAACCTTTTCAATCCGGTTTCAGGGCAAATCACTCTACTGAGACAGCCCTCGCAAAAATGACTAATGATCTACTGCTAACGATGGATTCTGATGCGTCATCTATGTTGCTGCTTCTTGATCTTAGCGCTGCTTTCGATACCGTCGATCATAATATTTTATTAGAGCGTATCAAAACACGTATCGGTATGTCAGACTTAGCTTTGTCGTGGTTTAACTCTTATCTTACTGACAGGATGCAATGCGTCTCCCATAATAATGTGACCTCGGACTATGTTAAGGTAACGTGCGGAGTTCCTCAGGGTTCGGTTCTTGGCCCTGCACTCTTCAGTATTTACATGCTGCCGCTAGGCGACATCATACGCAAATACGGTGTTAGCTTTCATTGTTATGCTGATGACAGCCAACTCTACATGCCCCTAAAGCTGACCAACACGCCGGATTGTAGTCAGCTGGAGGCGTCCGTCCATCCATCCATCCATTTTCTACCGCTTATTCCCTTCAGGGTCGCGGGGGGCGCTGGAGCCTATCTCAGCTACAATCGGGCGGAAGGCGGGGTACACCCTGGACAAGTCGCCACCTCATCGCAGGGCCAACACAGATAGACAGACAACTTTCACACTCACATTCACACACTAGGGACCATTTAGTGTTGCCAATCAACTTATCCCCAGGTGCATGTCTTTGGAGGTGGGAGGAAGCCAGAGTACCCGGAGGGAACCCACGCAGTCACGGGGAGAACATGCAAACTCCACACAGAAAGATCCCGAGGTCGGGATTGAACTCACGACTACTCAGGACCTTCGTTTTGTGAGGCAGACGCACTAACCCCTCTGCCACCGTGCTGCCCCTGGAGGCGTGTCTTAATGAAATTAAACAATGGATGTCCGCTAACTTCTTGCAACTCAACGCCAAGAAAACGGAAATGCTGATTATCGGTCCTGCTAAACACCGACATTTATTTGATAATACCACCTTAACATTTGACAACCAAACAATTACACAAGGCGAATCAGTAAAGAATCTGGGTATTATCTTCCACCCAACTCTCTTGTTTGAGTCACACATTAAGAGTGTTACTAAAACGGCCTTCTTTCATCTCCGTAATATCGCTAAAATTCGTTCTATTTTATCCACTAGCGACGCTGAGATCATTATTCATGCGTTCGTTACGTCTCGTCTCGACTACTGTAACGTATTATTTTCGGGTCTCCCTATGTCTCGCATTAAAAGACTACAATTGGTACAAAATGCGGCTGCTAGACTTTTGACAAGAACAAGAAAGTTTGATCATATTACGCCTATACTGGCTCACCTGCACTGGCTTCCTGTGCACTTAAGATGTGACTTTAAGGTTTTACTACTTACGTATAAAATACTACACGGTCTAGCTCCGTCCTATCTTGTCGATTGCATTGTACCATATGTCCCGGGCAAAGAAATCTGCGTTCAAAGAACTCCGGCTTATTAGTGATTCCCAGAGCCCAAAAAAAGTCTGCGGGCTATAGAGCGTTTTCTATTGGGGCTCCAGTACTATGGAATGCCCTCCCGGTAACAATTAGAGATGCTACCTCAGTAGAAGCATTTAAGTCCCATCTTAAAACTCATTTGTATACTCTAGCCTTTAAATAGCCCCCCTGTTAGACCAGTTGATCTGCCGTTTCTTTTCTTTTCTCCTCTGCTCCCCTATTCCTTGTGGAGGGGGGGGGTGACACAGGTCCGGTGGCCATGGATGAAGTGCTGGCTGTCCAGAGTCGGGACCCGGGGTGGACCGCTCGCCTGTGCATCGGCTGGGAACATCTCTGCGCTGCTGACCCGTCTCCGCTCGGGATGGTGTCCTGCTGGCCCCACTATGGACTGGACTCTTACTATTATGTTGGATCCACTATGGACTGGACTCTCACAATATTATGTCAGACCCACTCGACATCCATTGCTTTCGGTCTCCCCTAGAGGGGGGGGGGTTACTAAGGTTTCTCATAGTCATTCACATCGACGTATCACTGGGGTGAGTTTTTCCTTGCCCTTATGTGGGCTTTGTACCGAGGATGTCGTTGTGGCTTGTGCAGCCCTTTGAGACACTTGTGATTTAGGGCTATATAAATAAACATTGATTGATTGATTGATTGATGTTCATATGAACACCCAGCCATATGTTGTCGTCTTAGCTAAATATGCTAAACCATTTCATTTACCATGAATTCCGGACTATAAGACGTTGATTTTTTTTTTACTTTTTGAACACTGCCGCTTTTAAGACGGAGCGACTAGTTTATACATTTTTCTTTGCTTGCGGTAAGAACATACTTGCCAACCCTCCCGAATTTTCCAGGAGACTCCCGAAATTCAGCGCCTCTCCCGAAAACCTCCCGGGGACAAATATTCTCCCGAAAATCTCCCGATTTTCAGCCGGAGCTGGAAGCCACGCCCCCTCCAGCTCCATGCGGACCTGAGTGAGGACAGCCTTTTTTCATGACGGGAGGACAAGAACTAAATCATCCAGACTAGAGAAAAATTGTATTATTGTGTTTATCTTACCTAAAAATAAATATATTTATTAATTTAAAAAAAAAAAAAACTAAATACATTTTTACTATATTTTGCTAAAAACATCAAAATTAATTGTATTTTTATTTGTATTTTTTCCTGACTCCTTATTACATCCAGCCATAGAATTATACATTAAAATAAACATATTTGAAATAATTGATTTTAAATTATCATAATAATTCATTTAAAATGACCATATTTAATTATTAAAATAATTGCTTGTTTATCAACAACTTTAGCATTTTATTCATTACATTTTGAAACTCTCAGAAGCCAAGTTATGTTATGTTCCTTAATATTTATTTGTGCAAGTTTGAAGTATCAATTATCTAAACACATGTGTATGAAATACTTGACTTGGTGAATTCTTGCTGTCAATATACTCCTCCCCTCTTAACCACGCCCCCAACCACGCCCCCAGCCCCCACCTCCCGAAATCGGAGGTCTCAAGTTTGGCAAGTATGGGTAAGAATAAAAATAGTTTAAAAAAACAAAACAAGCAAAAGTCATGATCCGTGGCCCGGATCATGTTTTTGTTATTTTCTGTTAGTTTTGGACTCCCTTAGTTCCTGTTGTTGTGCACCCTTGAGTTTGTTCTACTTATTATTTTCACCTGCCTCTGATTGGTGTTCGGGACGCTCACCTGTTCCCCGAGCACTAATCAGAGGCATTATTTAAAGGCCTACTGAAATGCGATTTTCTTATTGAAACGGGGATAGCAGGTCCATTCTATGTGTCATACTTGATCATTTCGCGATATTGCCATATTTTTGCTGAAAGGATTTAGTAGAGAACATCGACGATAAAGTTCGCTGATAAAAAAGCCTTGCCTGTACCGGAAGTAGCAGACGAGTAGCGTGACGTCACAGGTTGTGGAGCTCCTCACATCTGCTCATTGTTTACAATCATGGCCACCAGCAGCGAGAGCGATTCGGACCGAGAAAGCGACGATTTCCCCATTAATTTGAGCGAGGATGATAGATTTGTGGATGAGGAAAGTGAGAGTGAAGGACTAGAGGGCAGTGGGAGCGATTCAGATAGGGAAGATGCTGTGAGAGGCGGGTGGGACCTGATATTCAGCTGGGAATGACTAAAACAGTAAATAAACACAAGACTCTATTAGCCACAACACAACCAGGCTTATGTTTAATATGCCACAAATTAATCCCGCATAACAAACATCTCCCCCCTCCCGTCCATATAACCCGCCAATACAACTCAAACACCTGCACAACACACTCAATCCCACAGCCCAAAGTACCGTTCACCTCCCCAAAGTTCATACAGCACATATATTTCCCCAAAGTCCCCAAAGTTACGTACGTGACATGCACATAGCGGCACGCACGTACGGGCAAGCGATCAAATGTTTAGAAGCCGCAGCTGCAATGCGTACTCACGGTACCGCGTCTGCGCATCCAACTCAAAGTCCTCCTGGTAAGAGTCTCTGTTGTCCCAGTTCTCCACAGGCCAATGGTAAAGCTTGACTGTCATCTTTCGGGAATGTAAACAATGAAACACCGGCTGTGTTATAAGGCACAACAGTCAGGGGGTGCATTCTACGGCGGGGGTGCGTTATCCGGCACAACACCTGCCGCAATACACCGCTTCCCACCTACAGCTTTCTTCTTTGCTGTCTCCATTGTTCATTGAACAAATTGCAAAAGATTCACCAACACAGATGTCCAGAATACTGTGGAATTTTGCGATGAAAACAGACGACTTAATAGCTGTCCACCTAAAATGTCCTCTACAATCCGTGACGCCACGCGCTGACGTCATCATACCGAGACGTTTTCAGCATGGTATTTCGCGCGAAATTTAAAATTGCACTTTAGTAAGCTAACCCGGCCGTATTGGCATGTGTTGCAATGTTAAGATTTCATCATTGATGTATAAACTATCAGACTGCGTGGTCGGTAGTAGTGGGTTTCAGTAGGCCTTTAAGCCTGCCTTTGCCGGTCAGTCGGCCTTGGCTTCTTTGTTTGCTTCTTGTCTCTAGTCTATGCTAAGTGTTAGCCTTAGCGTCCAGTGCGATCGGCACGTTTACCCGTCGGCACTTGTTCGAGTTTTTGAGAATAAATCATGTTCCTACCTGCACGTCCTGTCCGGAGTGGTCCGTTTGCATCGCGGGGGAACGACCCCCCGCACGTGACAGCAAAAACAATGAGAACGTGTTTTATTGTTTGTACTATGGCGCCATCTTGCGGACAAGTTCCCTCACTGCAGGTGCTGCAGTGTCCTTCCCTTTACTGGTAGTGCAGTGCCGCTTAGTCTACTTGTTTCTACTTGTATGGATTCTTCATTCTTAACTCCAAGCAACATTTGTAAGCTTTACCACATAACCAAAACTGTTTATACTTAGTAAACCGTCCCGTGTTTGACGTCTGTAGGAGTGTTTTCATGCATATTTGTACGTGCTATCGTAACGTAATGACGGCAGCGTCGTTAGCTTTAGCTAATATGCTGACACACTTACGAGGGTCTGTATTAGTATTATTGACTTACAACGGCATTCTTTTTGTATTGTTTCAGTTTCACAAATTCCTCAGTAAATTCACCAGGACGTCACTGCGGCGTTATTGAGTCTGTTTAGCTGATTGCAAGTTACGCTAGCGTCGTTAGCTTTAGCTAATATGCCGACACATTTACGAGGGTCTGTGTTAGTATTATTAACTTACAACGGCATTCTTTTTGTATTGTTTCAGTTTCACAAATTCCTCAGTAAATTCACCAAGCTGCGGCGTTATTGAGTCTGTTTAGCTGATTGCCAATTACGCTAGCGTCGTTAGCTTTAGCTAATATGCTGACACACTTACGAGGGTCTGTGTTAGTATTATTAACTTACAACAGCATTCTTTTTGTATTGTTTCAGTTTCACAAATTCCTCAGTAAATTCACCAAGACGTCACTGCGGCGTTATTGAATCTGTTTAGCTAGCTAGCGTCGTTAGCTTTAGCTAATATGCTGACACACTTACGAGGGTCTGTGTTAGTATTATTGACTTACAACGGCATCATTTTTGTGTTGTTTCAGTTTCACAAATTCCTCAGTAAATTCACCAAGACGTCACCGTGGCGTTATTGAGTCTGTTTAGCTGATTGGAGAGATAGCTTCCACAGCTAGTGAGCCCATGACGATGACTTCTGTTTTGTTTGATCAGCCGTTTTACTGCCGTGTTACAGGCACCGTTTGGAAACAATTAAGGTATGCAGATAAACATTAACAAACATTTATCTGTGTAAATAACTAATTTTAAAATACCGTATTTTTCGGACTATAAGTCGCAGTTTTTTTTATAGTTTGGCCAGTGCGACTTATATATGTTTTTTTCCTTCTTTATTATGCATTTTCGGCAGGTGCGACTTATACTCCGGTGCGACTTATACTCCGAAAATACGGTACATATATCTGCGGTGCGGTTAATATATGAAAAATATATACAGCTTAAATACAATACTAATTTTTGTACAGTAATGACAACACCTACTACCTTTCTTCATTTGTTTCGTCATAATAATTTTAAGGACATGACTGATACGGTAGAACGGACCAAGAATATTAAAAACGATCAACTCCTGGCTGAATCTACAACCCCGAAAGCCACATGCATTATTGCAATTTCCTGTTGACGGGGCGAAACATAAAAATGGCAAATTAAACCTCACTCGGAGCAGTGCTGTATTGATCTTTATTATTTTTAATTCAAAGATTAATCACACATTCTTCCCCGCCTGCCCGGTTTGTTCCCAAATGCTGCTTGGGCAAGCGTGATCAATAGAGTGCCACTGGCTTTGTATCCATCAACAAATAACAATGCAAATAAAAATCAATGGGCCAGCAACAGGAAAGTACTGGCTGGCCAATTAAAGCCTCGCATTGCCCACAGGCACCTTTAAAAAGGAATCATGCACTGACACAGAAAGGGGTGTTCACAAATGCCAATTACAGGCTGCCAATTTGAAGGATGGCACACATTAGAGCATAAATACATATGACAGACTGCTTATCTTGCAGCGTCAGCCTTATAATGCAAGCACTACTCCACGTACTTAATAAACCGTTAGCGCAGGACGAACAGAATTGTAGAGAAATTGTCTTGGTAATAAATTGAGCCATCCCCTGATTGGCAGACCGGGGTGGTGGTTCCTCTCTTTAAGAAGGGGAACCGGAGGGTGTGTTCTAACTATCGTGGGATCACACTCCTCAGCCTTCCCGGTAAGGTCTATTCAGGTGTACTGGAGAGGAGGCTACGCCGGATAGTCGAACCTCGGATTCAGGAGGAACAGTGTGGTTTTCGTCCTGGTCGTGGAACTGTGGACCAGCTCTATACTCTCGGCAGGGTCCTTGAGGGTGCATGGGAGTTTGCCCAACCTAGTCTACATGTGTTTTGTGGACTTGGAGAAGGCATTCGACCGTGTCCCTCGGGAAGTCCTGTGGGGAGTGCTCAGGGAGTATGGGGTATCGGACTGTCTGATTGTGGCAGTCCGCTCCCTGTATGATCAGTGCCAGAGCTTGGTCCGCATTGCCGGTAGTAAGTCGGACACGTTTCCAGTGAGGGTTGGACTCCGCCAAGGCTGCCCTTTGTCACCGATTCTGTTCATAACTTTTATGGACAGAATTTCTAGGCGCAGTCAAGGCGTTGAGGGGATCTGGTTTGGTGGCTGCAGGATTAGGTCTCTGCTTTTTGCAGATGATGTGGTCCTGATGGCTTCATCTGGCCAGGATCTTCAGCTCTCACTGGATCGGTTCGCAGCCGAGTGTGAAGCGACTGGGATGAGAATCAGCACCTCCAAGTCCGAGTCCATGGTTCTCGCCCGGAAAAGGGTGGAGTGCCATCTCCGGGTTGGGGAGGAGATCTTGCCCCAAGTGGAGGAGTTCAAGTACCTCAGAGTCTTGTTCACGAGTGAGGGAAGAGTGAATCGTGAGATCGACAGGCGGATCGGTGCGGCGTCTTAAGTAATGCGGACGCTGTATCGGTCCGTTGTGGTGAAGAAGGAGCTGAGCCGGAAGGCAAAGCTCTCAATTTACCGGTCGATCTACGTTCCCATCCTCACCTATGGTCATGAGCTTTGGGTTATGACCGAAAGGACAAGATCACGGGTACAAGCGGCCGAAATGAGTTTCCTCCGCCGGGTAGCGGGGCTCTCCCTTAGAGATAGGGTGAGAAGCTCTGCCATCCGGGAGGAGCTCAAAGTAAAGCCGCTGCTCCTCCACATCGAGAGGAGTTAGATGAGGTGGTTCGGGCATCTGGTCAGGATGCCACCCGAACGCCTCCCTAGGGAGGTGTTTAGGGCACGTCCGACCGGTAGGAGGCCGCGGGGAAGACCCAGGACACGTTGGGAAGACTATGTCTCCCGGCTGGCCTGGGAACGCCTCGGGGTCCCCCGGGAGGAGCTGGACGAAGTGGCTGGGGAGAGGGAAGTCTGGGCTTCCCTGCTTAGGCTGCTGCCCCCGCGAACCGACCTCGGAGAAGCGGAAGAAGATGGATGGATGGATGGATGGATCCCCTGATTGAATGATTGGTTGATTCAGCTGAGTTTTGTCCATATAATGTCGCACATTTTCCCAACTAGAGACCTCTTGTCAAACTGCATCGGTTGACCACTGAGATACAGTTCGATTAAATAAACACCACTTCTCAAATATACAGACGAATACATAAAAAGGTGGAGAGTTACACTTCCGTGAGTGATGAGGATGTAACTCAGAATTAAAAAACAAGTACCGTATTTTCCGGACTACAAGGCGCACTTAATATCCTTTTTTTTTTCTCAAAACTCGCCTTATGTACGGAATAATTCTGGTTTTGCTTACCGACCTCGAAGCAATTTTACTTGGTACATGGTAGGAATGTCCCGATCCGATATTTGGATCGGATCGGCTGCCGATATTTGCCAAAAATTGCGTATCGGCAAGGCATGGGAAAATGCCGATCCAGATCCAGTTTAAAAAAAAAACTCCGGTCCGTGTTTTCCAACGCACCGATTTAAATAATACATTCCACTTTTCTGCTGCTCCCTAATTTCCGTTCCGCATTTTCCAGCACACCTTCAACACATCCACAGGTCTGTGAATTCTCACGCAGTTGCTTTTAGCTGCTGGCATTACACGACAGGCTCTTCGCACTCTTTCCTGTGTCTCCCTCTCACAGACAGCAAGTGCACCTTCTTACACACGTCACATACTGTCACGACATACGTCACACACGTATACGTCCTCTCGCAGCAGAGAGGTAGCAGCATGGCTAACGTTAGCTGTGATGCTAGCGCAGCCGTGCGAGCAACGCTCCCTCTAAGGTGCTCGCCTGTGCAATTGCGCACTGTTTAAGCGTCCTCTGCGCATAGCAAATCTATGCCACGCACAAAATCTAATAAAAAAATAAGCGCATAACAATTTTCGACACACGGACACGACAGAGAAAACAGTTTTCGTCATCATTGTTCAAATATTGTGACGTCTGTTGAGACGCTTATCTCCATTCGGTGCCACACGCCCACACCATCAAAATGCCGAGGCAAAAATTTCCACATCAACACCGTATGAAAAAATTTGTGATTTTTTAGTTGTGATTTCCTTCTCTGCATGAACGTTTAAAAGTAGCATATATTAATGCAGTATGAAGAAGAATGTTTTAATGTAGACACGCAAGCCTTGAAAGAAAATTTTGAAAATCAAGACTATATTTCCTGCAAATGGGTGCATTTCTACCCTATATTTTAACTTTAGATTTATTCTCATATCAAACTCTTTTGGCTGTCTTTTTGACACTTACATCCGGCGCCCCCCTCCACACCCTGGATTATAAATAATGTAAATAATTCAATGTGATTATCTTGTGTGATGACTGTATTATGATGATAGTATATATCTGATAGTATATATCTGTATCATGAATCAATTTAAGTGGACCCTGACTTAAACAAGTTGAAAAACTTATTGGGGTGTTACCATTTAGTGGTCAATTGTACGGAATATGTACTTCACTGTGCAACCTACTAATAAAAGTCTCAATCAATCAAAACACATAGAATCATCATACTGCTGTGATTATATGCATCAAGTGTTCATTCAAGGCTAAGGCAAAATATCGAGATATATATTGTGTATCGCAATATGGCCTTAAAATATTGCAATATTAAAAAAGGCCATATCGCCCAGCCCTAGTTTCAATGATGCCATTTCTGTTTGTCATGTATAATTTTGTCTATTTTGTGTTTATCCTTGAATAAACAGGTCAGTTTCTTGTTACCAACCATTGTGTATTATTCAAACTCACCTAATTCAGCTGGCTAGTTGTTATCAAGAGTACTAAAACCCTTTTCAACATGATTCTGACAACTAAGTAGGCTAAATAACTTTAAACTTTAATACATGCTCGGATAGGCCAGTATCGGTCAGTATCGGTATCGGTCAGTATCGGTATCGGATCGGAAATGCAAAAACAATATCGGTATCGGATCGGAAGTGCAAAAACCTGGATCGGGACATCCCTAGTACATGGTGCAATGATAAGTGTGACCCCCAGTAGATGGCAGTCAAACATAAGAGATACGTGTAGACTGCGCTATGATGGCACTATGACTCAAGTAAACAATACCAAAATTGTATATGTTCCATTGAAAATATAGAACATTACACACAGCGTTTAAAGATCCATCAAAATGTTTTAGTACGACTTTGGTAAGCTATGAAGCCGCACCGCCTGATGGATTGTCGGCGCATTTAACATACAAGTATTATTATGGTGTGTGTAAAAGGTAAGACGTATTATCTAGCATTTTGTTTCGCAATTTTATATAAAAGCAACTTTTCTTACCTTCTGGTACCTGCTGATTTGTATTTGGGATCTGCATAAATCCTGAAAAATTGCGCCCGTCCATGTTTGTAGTCCACCGTAGTTGATAAGCTTCTTATTTTTCTTCTTGTTATGTGACATTCATCCTCCACTGTTGCCATTTCTAATATAAAGTAGTCTACAAAACCATTCTGGGTATCACTCCATCTTATCCGTCTTGTCTTTTAACAAAGAAACAAGGAAGTCACAATCTTCGTTCAATGAATGTTCTGCAATTTGTCGTCCCCAAAGTAAGAACTGAACTGGGCAAGAAAGCATTTAGGTTTTCAGCACCGAAGGCTTGGAATAACCTACAATCGAATATTAAACTTCAAACCCTAGTTGTTCAACCCATCCTTCTGTACTGTTCCACATGTCTTTTCACCATGCTTTCTGTAACCAACCGGACCAAACTCACACGCATTACAAACATAGCAGCTAAAATCATCGGTCTACCCACACCCAACATTTCAGACTTAAACCACAGGTCCATCACCCGACTGGCAAAAACAATAGTCCAGGATATCACTCACCCACTACACCAATACATCATCCCACTACCATCAGGGCGCAGGTACAGAACTATCAAATTCCGGAGGGCACGCCTCAGGAAAAGCCTTATCCCTGCAGCTGTAGCCACCCTTAACAGCTGTCTTGACAAGCCTGTAAATGTGTGTTGGTCATGTATGATGTCTTTTTGTTATTTTTTTTTGTGATGTGTAATGTCTATTGTTTAAATGTACGGCAGTGACAATGAATTTCCCCAAGGGGACCAATAAATCTAATTCTTAACACAACATAAACACAACAGAACAAATACCCAGAACCCCTTGCACCACTAACTCTTCCGGGACGCTACAATATACACTTGTGGTAGACATTAATGAACTAGCATCCCAGAAAAGAGGCTTGGGCACATCAGATTAGATCAGTGTGTCGCAAACTGAGCAGTTTAAAGTCCTGAATGGTTGGTTTATTCATTATTTTATTTTAAATGTATTAGCCTGTGGAAAAAGTTAATGTTGATATTTACCTCAGAAGGCTGCAAATACAAAAGTGTTAAAGCAAATCAGCTGAGCAATAATTAACGTTTTATTCATGCACTTTCTCTTGCTACTTCAAGGCTTGAATGATTTATTCATTCATTATTGTTATTTTATTTTCAAATGTATTATTAGCCTGTGGAAAATGTTTATTTTGATATTTACCTCAGAAGGCTGCAAATAGAAAAAAAGGCATTCAATTTGTATTTAAATTGTATTTGATATGCCATTGATATTTTTTAATTATTATTATTATTATTTGAAACTGGATTTTGCATGTCACTATAAAGTTATATAAGCCTTGCTTGTTCCATATTCAATGCAAAACTTGTTTGGGTCCCTATTAAAAGGTTAATTTGTTCAACCTTGGCCCGTGGCTTTGTTCAGTTTTAAATTTTGGCCCACTCTGTATTTGAGTTTGACACCCCTTTTGTTAGAGAGAGCAGACGCCTGTACTAATGAAGTCTGTAGCAAAATAACGCCAACAGCGCTTCCATTCCTGGACTCATTGTTTTTAATCTTTACTAATTACCGTATTTTCCGCACTATTAGCCGCACCTAAAAACCACAAATTTTCTCAAAAGCTGACAGTGCGCCTTTTAACCCGGTGCGCTTTATATATGGATTAATATTAAGATTCATTTTCATAAAGTTTCGATCTCGCAACTTCGGTAAACAGCCGCCATCTTTTTTCCCGGTAGAACAGGAAGCGCTTCTTCTTCTACGCAAGCAACCGCCAAGGTAAGCACCCGCCCCCATAGAACAGGAAGCGCTTCTTCTTCTACTGTAAGCAACCACCCGCCCGCGTAGAAGAAGAAAAAGCGCGCGGATATCACCGTACGTTTCATTTCCTTTGTGTGTTTACATCTGTAAAGACCACAAAATGGCTCCTACTAAGCGTCAGGGATCCGGTTCATGAAAAGACGCAATCTCTCCATCCACACACGGATTACTATTTCACAGCAACTGATATTCCTGTGAACCGCACTGTGGATACAACGGGAGCACGTACGGTGAATATTCGCACCACAGGGAATGAGAAGTCATCCTTCACTGTGGTTCTAGCTTGCCATGCTAATGGCCAGAAACTTCCACCCATGGTGATATTCAAAAGGAAGACCTTGCCAAAAGAGACCTTTCCAGCCGGCGTCATCATAAAAGCTAACTCGAAGGGATGGATGGATGAAGAAAAGATGAGCGAGTGGTTAAGGTAAGTTTAAGTTTACGCGAAGAGGCCGGGTGGCTTTTTTCACGCAGCTCTGTCCATGTTGATATACGTATGTTTGTGATTGCACATTTGCGTACATTTTGGGAGTGAACAGAGTTGTTAGAACGCTGGTTTTTAATATATTATTAAAGTTTGACTGACCTATCTGACTGTTTTTTTGACATTCCTTTAGCGCAGTTAGATGCGGCTTACAACACCGGGCGGCTTATAGGTGGACAAAGTTTTGAAATATGCCGTTCATTGAAGGCGCGGCTTTTAACCCAGGGCGCCTTATGGTGCGGAAAATACGGTAATTTGAAGAGTTTCCGCGCAAAATAGTAATGTGTGGTTTCACAGTGTGGCGCATATTTCTAACAGTGTTAAAGTTATTTATACGGGCACCGTCAGTGTAAACTGTATCGCTGTTGGCCAAGTATGCGTTTGCATTTACGTGTGTGTGCGTGCTGAAGTCGCACATATTTTGTGATCGGGGTTGAAACGTTGTTGGAATGGATGAAAACCAGACGTGATGATAGCTCGTGGAGGACGATAAACGCAGTGCCTTTAAAGCACGCCCCCAAGACTGTGGTCCGGGTGGACTACGAGATATAATGACTGATGAACACCTTCATTTGATAATGAAGGTTGCCTCAGCTCAAAGCCTGAGCCCCGACATTAATGAATTAGCATCCAAGAAAAGATGGCAAGTATCTCGCTAGGGCACATCAGATTAGATCAGTGTGTTGCAAACTGAGCAGTTTGAAGTCCTGAATGGTTGGTTTATTCATTGTAATTTTATTTTCTAATTTATTAGCCTGTGGAAAAAGTTAATGTTGATATTTACCTCAGAAGGCTGCAAATACAATTTATTTATTATTATTTATTAGCCTTTATTTAACCAGGTAAAATCCCATTGAGATCAAAGATCTCTTTTCCAAGGGAGACCTGGCCAAGAGGGCAGCAGCAAGGTTACATTAAAAACAGTAAACAAATACATAAAACATCACATTTACTTAAAACTTGCTCACATGACACATGTGCAAACAGACAAGGTAGACTGCAATCCTTTCACAGAAGCTTTAAACTCATTCAACGTAACTAGGGTTTGAAGTTTAATGTTCGATTGTAGGTTATTCCAAGCCTTCGGTGCTGAAAACCTAAATGCTTTCTTGCCCAGTTCAGTTCTTACTTTGGGGACGACAAATTGCAGAACATTCATTGAACGATGATTGTGACTTCCTTGTTTCTTTGTTAAAAGACAAGACAGATAAGATGGAGTGATACCCAGAATGGTTTTGTAGATGAAAACATACCAATGATTGAGGCGTCGAGCACATAAAGATGTCCAGTTAACCATTGAGTATAACACACAATGGTGAGTAAGGGGAGCGCAGTTGGTGATGAATCTCAGTGCCCCGTGGTCCACACTATCCAGCTTGTGGAGACAAGCAGCAGTAGCATTCATGTACAACACATCTCCATAGTCAATAACAGGTAAAAAGGTTGTTTCCACCAATTTCTGTTTCACAGTAAAAGAAAAGCAAGACTTGTTTCTATAATAAAATCCCAGTAAAAGTTTCAGTTTTTTTTACAACATACTGAATGTGCTCCTTAAAACTCAAGTGGTCATCAATTAAAAATCCTAAATATTTAAAAGCAGATACTAACATAATTTGTTGCCCATTTCTTGTTAAAATGTTCTCACACAGTGATGATCTTACAGTTTTTGATGTGGTAAAGAGCATACACTTTGTTTTCTCTGCATTTAAAACCAGTTGAAGATAGCAAAGTTGTTCTTGTACTCTGTCAAATGCATGTTGTAGATATTTAAAAGCCTCAGCAAGAGTGGGTGCTGTGCAGTATATGACAGTATCATCAGCATAGAAATGGAAAGTTGAGTTCGGAATATTCTGTCCAAGATTATTTATGTAAATAGTGAATAATAAGGGGCCCAACACAGAACCTTGAGGGACACCCTTTTTCACTTGCAGTACGTCCGAGGAGGAACCTTCTATCTGAACAGCCTGAGTTCTACTTGTGAGGTAATTTGCAAACCATCCAACTGCTTGCTGAGAAAAACCAATAGCTGAAAGACGTTTGATTAAAATGACATGATCAACAGTATCAAATGCCTTTGAAAAGTCAATAAAGAGGGACAGACAGCACTGCTTCTTGTCAAGAGCTTCAGTTACATCATTTATAAACTTCATAGCAGCAGTAACAGTACTGTGATTTCTACGAAAACCTGACTGAAATGGTGACAGAATAAAATTGGTGTCCAAAAAGTCTTTTATCTGTTCACTGATAAGGCATTCAAGCACTTTTGCCAGAACAGAGAGTTTAGAGATCGGTCTGTAATTATTTAGATTACTAGGGTCACCTCCTTTTAATAGGGGGATTACAAGGGCAGATTTCCAATCCAAAGGGATTTCATTTGAAATTAGAGTAAGGTTAAAAATGTGAGTCAGTGGTTCAGCTATAATTTCAGCTGCTAACTTTAAAAAGAGCGGCTCCAACTTATCTGAGCCAGCTGGCTTTCTAGGTTTAAGTTGTTACAAAAGAGGCATTACATTTTTATTTAAATTGTATTTGATATGCCATTGATATTTTTTAATTATTATTATTATTTGAAACTGGATTTTGCATGTCACTATAAAGTTATAATAAGCCTTGCTTGTTCAATATTTAATGCAAAACTTCTTTGGGTCCCTATTAAAAGGTTAATTTGTTCAACCTTGGCCCGCGGCTTTGTTCAGTTTTCAATTTTGGCCCACTCTCTATTTGAGTTTGACCCCCCCTGGTGTAGACATTTCGTCAGAGTTTTAAATTTAGCAACACAAAAATAATAGCTCTCTTGTGCAATGTCCACGGTGGCGGGTGCTGGCTCTCAGGAGGGTACATGCATTTTTCAAAATAATACACTTTGCACAAACTGTACCAAACAGTTCCAAGAGGTTGCAAGCCATTAGAACTCCCCCCCCTTCCCCCACACACACACTTCCAGTAATATTCATGCACTTGCAGTCGTCAAGCAACAGACAGATCCGCGCATTTGATTTAGCACGTTTCCCTAGCAACCGCTTGAAAAGCGGCCACCGAGATCTGTCATTTACAAAAATCCCTGCAAGGTGTTATGACTTAAAGACTCGCCACGGACTCTATTCACCCGCAGCATTAACATAAAAAGAAAACAGGCGTCTCCTCCTTGAACATGCTGAAATTAGGCGAAGGGATTCATCTTGCTGCTTTCATCGCCAGAAAACCGAGGTGTTTCCCATAATTCACAGCACCCAAAGTGTTGTGGCACCCGCCCGGCTGAAGATCTACAGCGCCGCACATACATAAACAGCAATAAAAAAGGGGATGAAAATAGCGGCTCCCATCAGACCCCGGCGGGGTGGGAGATTTGTGACGGGGGCCGAGGGATGCGGGGGTCTCTCCACCTCCCTCTCGCATTAATCACTGCAAAGATCAAGCTCGGATAGGAGGAGGAGTGCAGGTCCAGGCTGGGGAGCCGGGGCCCGGGTGGGGGTTGAAGGTGAGCACTCCAGAGGCGGCGTGATGGAAGTGGGAGAGGTTACGCAACCAAGAAGGAGGAATGGAATGAAGCTTAAGGCTCTTGACCCATTTTTTTTTTTTTAATAAAGTGCATTCGCTTAATTTATGGAACCTTTTTCTTGCCTAATGTAATAATGTATAACTAATATAAGAGGTCTGCGGAAGTAATGAATAACGTGACCGAACTGCTTAAAGCGGGGGGTGTCCAAAGTGCTGCATACTTTTTCATTTTATTTTTTTTAATAGACACATTCTGTCGGAGGTAGATATTTAGGTCAGGGGAGTTGGCGGGCCAATTTAGAACAGAAATACCATGGTCCGTAAACCAGGCACGGGTAGATTTTGCGCTGTGTGCAGGCGCCAAGTCCTGTTGGAACTTGAAATCTCCATCTCCATAGAGCAGGTCAGCAGCAGGAAGCATGAAGTGCTCTAAAACTTGCTGGTAGACGGCTGCGTTGACCCTGGATCTCAGGAAACAGATGACATGGCACCCCAAACTTTCACCCAACCATGCAAATTTTGCATTTCCTTTGGAAATCGAGGTCCCAGAGTCTGGAGGAAGGCAGGAGAGGCACAGGATCCACGTTGCCTGAAGTCTAGTGTAAAGTTTCCACCATCAGTGATGGTTTGGGGTGCCATGTCATCTGCTGGTGTCGGTCCACTCTGTTTCCTGAGATCCAGGGTCAACGCAGCCGTCTACCAGCAAGTTTTAGAGCACTTCATGCTTCCTGCTGCTGACCTGCTCTATGGAGATGGAGATTTCAAGTTCCAACAGGACTTGGCGCCTGCACACAGCGCAAAATCTACCCGTGCCTGGTTTACGGACCATGGTATTTCTGTTCTAAATTGGCCCGCCAACTCCCCTGACCTTAGCCCCATAGAAAATCTGTGGGGTATTGTGAAAAGGAAGATGCAGAATGCCAGACCCAAAAACGCAGAAGAGTTGAAGGCCACTATCAGAGCAACCTGGGCTCTCATAACACCTGAGCAATGCCAGAAACTCATCGACTCCATGCCACGCCGCATTAACGCAGTAATTGAGGCAAAAGGAGCTCCAACCAAGTATTGAGTATTGTACATGCTCATATTTTTCATTTTCATACTTTTCAGTTGGCCAACATTTCTAAAAATCCCTTTTTTGTATTAGCCTTAAGTAATATTCTAATTTTGTGACACACGGAATTTTGGATTTTCCTTTGTTGCCACTTCAAATCATCAAAATTAAATGAAATAAACATTTGAATGCATCAGTCTGTGTGCAATGAATAAATATAATGTACAAGTTACACCTTTTGAATGCAATTACTGAAATAAATCAAGTTTTTCAAAATATTCTAATTCACTGGCTTTTACCTGTATATCCGAATTTAAGATGTACTTCTTTCATTTCTTAGTCATATTTGAAAACAGCTCGTGTTTTCCATTTCTTCTCTTGATGCTCTGTCAGCAAATATACTGTGTGTGTTGACCTTGAGTTCTTTGGAATGTGTTTAGACTAGCATTTTGTTTTGTCTATAGAGATGGGACGAGAGAGAGGGTGGTGGGATCGGGAAGACAGACCATTTTGGGAGGCGCAATAGAATGTTCTAGGGTTAGACTGGTCTCAATCAATGTATATTGGCAAAGCTTTGAGAATATACAACAAAATACCTACTCTGTCTCTGGTGGTTTTTCAACTCAGCTTTAAGTGTCGGAAAGAACTTGGGAGCGAATTGTGACTTGAATTCCCTGGGAGGAACAACTGGTCCAAAACGCAACAATTCTTAAAACACAAAAGAACAAGAAAATATCAAAAATTAAAGAAGAAAATATTCTAAACATTGATACTAGTACAGCGGTACTTTAACATGCAATCTTAATTGGTTCTAACACTCAAGTCAATGTCCGCCATTAAAACATACTTGCCAACCCTCCCGGATTTTCCGGGAGACTCCCGAAATTCAGCGCCTCTCCCGAAAACCTCCCGGGACAAATTTTCTCCCGAAAAACTCCCGAAATTCAGGCGGACCTGAGTGACGTGTTGACAACACACAACAACAGTGTCTACCGTAAAGCAGTTCGTCTGCCGTAAACAGCAATGTTGTGACACTTTTAAACAGGACAATACTGCCATCTACTGTACATGCATATGTGACCCACCCATAATGTGTCACGTTTTTGTGTTGATTTATTTATTTTATTTTGTGGTTTGAATTCGTTTTTGGAGCTGTCATTACACATTTATCAGTATTCACATTGGTCTGTAGGGGGCAGTAGGGCGTTTCTTCCCAATTGAATGCTATCGCCTGCAGACCGGAAGTGTCTTGTCATTCTGATGAGCGCGACCAGTCTGTGAACAATTGAAACGTCCTGTGTGCTTTTTCCTCCTGTATAACAGGTTAGTTTTGGTGAATCAACTCACTGAATAATATCCATGTGATCTTTATAAGTTTAAGTACACATTCTGATGGTGGAGCCTAACTCTAAAGTGTTTGTGAGTTGTAGTTTGTAAATGAACACTGAAATTGAAGTATTTATTTTATTTATATATATATATATATATATATATATATATATATATATATATATATATATATATATATATATATATATATATATATATATATATAGCTAGAATTCACTGAAAGTCAAGTATTTCTTATATATATATATATATCTATCTTAACCACCCCCCCCCCCCCCCCCCCCGCCCCACCCCCGACCACTCCCCCACCCCCCACCTCCCGAAATCGGAGGTCTCAAGGTTGGCAAGTATGCATTAAAATGAATTAAAATTAGAGATGTCCGATAATTTCGGCCTGCCGATATTATTGGCCGATAAATGCTTTAAAATGTATTATCGGAAATTATCGGTATTGTTTTTTTTATTATCGGTATCGTTTTTTTTTTAAATTAAAAAATACAAGATACACTTACAATTAGTGCACCAACCCAAAAAAACCTCCCTCCCCCATTTACACTCATTCACACTCACACAAAAGGGTTCTGTTATTAAAGGGGAACATTATCACAATTTCAGAAGGGTTAAAACCATTAAAAATCAGTTCCCAGTGGCTTATTTTATTTTTTAAAGTTTTTTTCAAAATTTTACCCATCACGCAATATCCCTAAAAAAAAAGCTTCAAAGTGCCTGATTTTAACCATCGTTATATACACCCGTCCATTTTCCTGTGACGTCACATAGTGATGCCAACACAAACAAACATGGCGCATAGAACAGCAAGCTATAGCGACATTAGCTCGGATTCAGACTCGGATTTCAGCGGCTTAAGCGATTCAACAGATTACGCATTTATTGAAACGGATGGTTGTAGTGTGGAGGCAGGTAGCGAAAACCAAATTGAAGAAGAAACTGAAGCTATTGAGCCATATCGGTTTGAACCGTATGCAAGCGAAACCGACGAAAACGACACGACAGCCAGCGACACGGGAGAAAGCGAGGACAAATTCGGCGATTGCCTTCTAACCAACGATTGGTATGTGTTTGTTTGGCATTAAAGGAAACTAACAACTATGAACTAGGTTTACAGCATATGAAATACATTTGGCAACAACATGCACTTTGAGTGCGCAGACAGCCCAATTTTCATCAATTAATATATTCTGTAGACATACCCTCATCCGCACTCTTTTCCTGAAAGCTGATCTGTCCAGTTTTGGAGTTGATGTCAGCAGGCCAGGGAAGCTAGGGTCGATATTCTTCTCTTGATCATCTTCGGTGGCATAAGGGAGGGTGTGAGCCAAGACATCCAGGGGGTTTAGCTCGCTCGTCTGCGGGAACAAACTGCCGCCATTGCTTGCCATGCTACCGAGGTCCTTTGTCCCTGAATTGCTCACACACTCCGGCAGATTCAATGGGGGTCTGGCGGCAGATTTCTTTGACTTTATCGTTGGAAATGCATCTGCTTTGAGTGTCGCAGGATATCCACACATTCTTGCCATCTCTGTCGTAGCATAGCTTTCGTCGGTAAAGTGTGCGGAACAAACGTCCAATTTCTTGCCACTTTGGCATCTTTGGGCCACTGGTGCAACTTGAATCCGTCCCTGTTCGCGTTGTTACACCCTCCAACAACACACCGACGAGGCATGATGTCTCCAAGGTACGGAAAACAGTCGAAAAAACGGAAAATAACAGAGCTGATTTGACTCGGTGTTTGAGAAAATGGCGGATTGTGTCATGTCTGTGTGATCATGTTTTTGTTTTGGTCATGTTCGTTTTGGGTTTTGGACTTTTTGTGCACTTTTGTTTTGTCACCATAGCAACCATTAGTTTTCACCTGTCACGTCACGCACCTGTTTCACGTTTTGAGTCACGCACCTGCTTTCACTAATCATGTCCATAGTATTTAAGTTCATTCTTTTCAGTTTGTCGTTCTGACGACATCTCCACATTTATGCTCTGCCCATGCCTGACACTTCTTCCCATGTCCATTCTTCATGCAACTATTTTTGTCCAAGCCAAGTAAGTTTTCTTTATTCAAGCCATAGTTTGCAAGTTTTGTTTAATTGTTCATAGTTTCTGCCAATGTGCAAGTTTTGTGTTTATAGTCTAGTTTTGTTTCTCCGCCACTGTGCGCGCTTTTCGTTTATTCCTTTTTTTTTGATAAATATAAATAAATCATGTACCTTCATTTCCGTCTCGCCCGAGCCAACTTTCCGTTGCATCCCGGAAAAGCACACATCCAAGATCAAGTCATGACAGATTGCTTCCCGATGTGACGTCATCGCTCCGAGAGCTAATATTAGAAAGGCGTTTAATTCGCCAAAATTCACCCATTTAGAGTTCGGAAATCGGTTAAAAAAATATATGGTCTTTTTTCTGCAACATCAAGGTATATATTGACGCTTACATAGGTCTGGTGATAATGTTCCCCTTTAATATTGTGGTTCCTACATTATATATCAATATATATCAATACAGTCTGCAAGGGATACAGTCCGTAAGCACACATGATTGTGCGTGCTGCTGGTCCACTAATAGTACTAACCTTTAACAATTAATTTTACTCATTATCATTAATTACCAGTTTCTATGTAACTGTTTTTATATTGTTCTTTTTTATTCAAGAAAATGCTTTTAATTTATTTATCTTATTTTATTTTATAAATTTGTTTAAAAAGTACCTTATCTTCACCATATCTGGTTGTCCAAATTAGGCATAATAATGTGTTAATTCCACGACTGTATATATCGGTTGATATCGGTATCAGTAATTAAGAGTTGGACAATATCGGATATCGGCAAAAAGCCATTATCGGTCATCCCTGCTGGAGCCTATCTCAGCTGCATTCGGGCGGAAGGCGGGGTGCACCCTGGACAAGTCGCCACCTCATCACAGGGGTCAACACAGATAGACAGACAACATTCACACTCACATTCACACACTAGGGCCAATTTAGTGTTGCCAATCAACCTATCCCCAGGTGCATTTTTATCCTTAGCCAACTCATCTTGTCTAAGTTCATGTCTACACTAAGTCGTTTAACCCCTTAAATAAATAATTATTTAGCCTCAGCCCCATTTCAGCCACACTAAACTATCGTTTAAGGTCCCCCTCCTCGGACAAATTTTTACACGGGTAAGTCAGCCGTGTAATTCCTGAATCGCCGGCACTTAGCTTCGTATGGACTCATTGATCGTTTACAAACTGAGTTCGGAGAGGAAATGACGCCAGAAAGCTCGGAGATGATGAAGGCGAGTCATCCAGACATGCCCGTGTACAGACGCTTGTGGAAATCGCACATGAATACCTTAAGAGAAAACGATTGCAGCTATCTGGGATACAACACTTCTCAGACGGCAAGAGAATGTCCGGCCGGGTCAGCTGTGATGCTACTTAGCGAAAAACTTTGTCCACTTGTCGAAGGAGAGACAACGAGAATGCGAGCTTCCCGTTGATGTGATAAAAAAAGGTAGCGTGTGCTTTGTATTACCTGGCCGTCGAGGAAAATTTCTAATGCATTTGGACTGGCAAAGCAGACTGTATCAGTTCTTGTCCGCCATGTATGTCGCGGACTCAACGTCTAGGTCCAGAGTATATAAAGTCACCAAAAATGATTTGTATTTTTTCTGACTCCTTATTACATCCAGCCATAGAATTATACATTAAAATAAACATATTTGAAATAATTCATTTTAAATTATCATAATAATTAATTTAAAATGACCATATTTAATTATTAAAATAATTGCTTGTTTATCAACAACTTTAGCATTTTATTCATTACATTTTGAAGCTCTCAGAAGCCAAGTTATGTTATATTCCTTAATATTTATTTATGCAAGTTTGAAGTATCAATGATCTAAACACAGTTTTGTTTGCATATTTTCAGGATATGGATATATATATATATATATATATATATATATATATATATATATATATATATATATATATATATATATATATATATATATATATATATATATATATGAAATGTAGAAGTTAATCAAAATAAATAAACAACCCAACCAAAAAATGCAGCAGCTCAATTAAAAAAACTGTACTTAAGCCACATTCTTTTTTTTTTTTTTTTTAGTACTGAACTCTTAACCCTCATTTGTAAACAATAACATCCTTATTATAGTATTTGTACACCTTTAACACAGATTTTTATACTGTCTTCAGAGATTCAGTTTTTTTGGTGGTACTCGAAACCTTTCTGGGTACATGCGAAAGGGTGTTCAGCATGGTTAGAAAAATAGTGACAGAGAATAGAACAAGGATGGACAATTCAACCCTTAACTCAACAATGAGTGGATGAGTGTTATGTGTGTGTATATGTGTAAATAAATGAACACTGAAATTCAAGTATTTTTTTTTTTTAATATTATATATATATATATATATATATATATATATATATATATATATATATATATATATATATATATAATAAAATAAATATATATATAGCTAGAACTCACTGAAAGTCAAGTATTTCTTATATATATATATATATATATATATATATGTATGAAATACTTGACTTGGTGAATTCTGGCTGTCAATATACTCCTCCCCTCTTAACCACGCCCCGCCCCACCCCCGACCGCGCCCCCACCCCCCCCACCTCCCAAAATCGGAGGTCTCAAGGTTGGCAAGTATGCAAATGCTGTAATAAATTAAGCATGACAAGTTGACTTGAAACTGTCTAATGTTTCACTTTTTATATGTAGAAGAAACATTTTGTCATTTTATATTAATCTGAGCAACAACTTGAGGCAGTTTAATGTTGATTAACGTGGGCAGAATTATTATAGTGTTCCCGATGTTAAAAGGATAAAGCCATTGTTTACAAAATTGGTAAATAAATAACCCAAAAATTTATATTTTGTTGTTTTCTTACTGTACCGAAAATGAACCGAAATTTGGTTTTCGGGAGAGGCGCTGAATTTCGGGAGTCTCCCGGAAAATCCGGGAGAGTTGGCAAGTATGCATTCCACATTGATGTGGCATAGAAAGAGAATGAGTTAAGACTTTTGTTAGATCAGAATCTGGGTTTAGCGTGGTTAGTGGAGCTCCCCCTGGTGTTGTGGTTATGGCGGTAAGTAGTTTGACATGTACTTCGCTATCAGGGAGGTGTAGCGGATTTTATAGACCAGGCTCAGTGCAAGTTGTTTTACTTGACTGCCTGCTGTTGCACTGATCAGCCTAGTGTTGGCTCTTTTCCATCTCACACAGAACTATTTCTATTTTGGGGCAGAATTATTATAGTGTTCCCAATGCTAAAAGGATAAAGCCATTGTTTACAAATTTGGTGAATAAATAACCAAAAAAATTTATATTTTGTTGTTTTCTTACTGTACCGAAAATGAACCGAAATTTGGTTTTCGGGAGAGGCGCTGAATTTCGGGAGTCTCCCGGAAAATCCGGGAGAGTTGGCAAGTATGCATTCCACATTGATCTGGCATAGAAAGAGAATGAGTTAAGAATTTTGTTAAATCGGAATCTGGGTTTAACGTGGTTAGTGGAGCTCCCCCTGTGTGTTGTGGTTATGGCGGTCATTTACGTTAAGGAAGTAGTTTGACATGTACTTCGGTATCAGGGAGGTGTAGCGGATTTTATAGACCAGGCTCAGTGCAAGTTGTTTTACTTGACTGCCTGCTGTTGCACTGATCAGCCTAGTGTTGGCTCATTTCCATCTCACACAGAACTATTTCTATTTTGGGGCAGAATTATTATAGTGTTCCCAATGCTAAAAGGATAAAGCCATTGTTTACAAATTTGGTAAATAAATAACCCAAAAATGTATATTTTGTTGTTTTCTTACCGTACCGAAAATGAACCGAAATTTGGTTTTCGGGAGAGGTGCTGAATTTCGGGAGTCTCCCGGAAATCCCGGGAGAGTTGGCAAGTATGCATTCCACATTGATGTGGCATAGAAAGAGAATGAGTTAAGACTTTTGTTAGATCGGAATCTGGGTTTAACGTGGTTAGTGGAGCTCCCCCTGGTGTTGTGGTTATGGCGGTCATTTACGTTAAGGAAGTAGTTTGACATGTACTTCGGTATCAGGGAGGTGTAGCGGATTTTATAGACCAGGCTCAGTGCAAGTTGTTTTACTTGACTGCCTGCCTTTGCACTGATCAGCCTAGTGGTGGCTCATTTCCATCTCACACAGAACTATTTCTATTTTGGGGCAGAATTATTATAGTGTTCCCGATGCTAAAAGGATATAGCCATTGTTTACAAATTTGGTAAATAAATAACCCAAAAATTTATATTTTGTTGTTTTTTTACCGTACCGAAAATGAACCGAAATTTGGTTTCCGGGAGAGGCGCTGAATTTCGGGAGTCTCCCGGAAAATCCGGGAGAGTTGGCAAGTATGCATTCCACATTGATGTGGCATAGAAAGAGAATGAGTTAAGACTTTTGTTAGATCGGAATCTGGGTTTAACGTGGTTAGTGGAGCTCCCCCTGGTGTTGTGGTTATGGCGGTAAGTAGTTTGACATGTACTTCGCTATCAGGGAGGTGTAGCGGATTTTATAGACCAGGCTCAGTGCAAGTTGTTTTTACTTGACTGCCTGCTGTTGCACTGATCAGCCTAGTGTTGGCTCATTTCCATCTCACACAGAACTATTTCTATTTTGGGGCAGAATTATTATAGTGTTCCCAATGCTAAAAGGAGAAAGCCATTGTTTACAAATTTGGTAAATAAATAACCCAAAAATGTATATTTTGTTGTTTTCTTACCGTACCGAAAATGAACCGAAATTTGGTTTTCGGGAGAGGCGCTGAATTTCGGGAGTCTCCCGGAAAATCCGGGAGAGTTGGCAAGTATGCATTCCACATTGATGTGGCATAGAAAGAGAATGAGTTAAGACTTTTGTTAGATCGGAATCTGGGTTTAACGTGGTTAGTGGAGCTCCCCCTGGTGTTGTGGTTATGGCGGTCATTTACGTTAAGGAAGTAGTTTGACATGTACTTCGCTATCAGGGAGGTGTAGCGGATTTTATAGACCAGGCTCAGTGCAAGTTGTTTTACTTGACTGCCTGCCTTTGCACTGATCAGCCTAGTGGTGGCTCATTTCCATCTCACACAGAACTATTTCTATTTTGGGGCAGAATTATTATAGTGTTCCCGATGCTAAAAGGATAAAGCCATTGTTTACAAATTTGGTAAATAAATAACCCAAAAATTTATATTTTGTTGTTTTCTTACCGTACCGAAAATGAACCGAAATTTGGTTTCCGGGAGAGGCGCTGAATTTCGGGAGTCTCCCGGAAAATCCGGGAGAGTTGGCAAGTATGCATTCCACATTGATGTGGCATAGAAAGAGAATGAGTTAAGACTTTTGTTAGATCGGAATCTGGGTTTAACGTGGTTAGTGGAGCTCCCCCTGGTGTTGTGGTTATGGCGGTAAGTAGTTTGACATGTACTTCGCTATCAGGGAGGTGTAGCGGATTTTATAGACCAGGC
Source organism: Nerophis lumbriciformis (assembly GCF_033978685.3). Taxonomy (NCBI): domain Eukaryota; kingdom Metazoa; phylum Chordata; class Actinopteri; order Syngnathiformes; family Syngnathidae; genus Nerophis; species Nerophis lumbriciformis. The sequence goes on along the minus strand of NC_084552.2, from coordinate 4,665,980 downwards.
TCAGTGCAAGTTGTTTTACTTGACTGCCTGCCGTTGCACTGATCAGCCTAGTGTTGGCTCATTTCCATCTCACACAGAACTATTTCTATTTTGGGGCAGAATTATTATAGTGTTCCCAATGCTAAAAGGATAAAGCCATTGTTTACAAATTTGGTGAATAAATAACCAAAAAAATTATATTTAGTTGTTTTCTTACTGTACCGAAAATGAACCGAACCGTGACCTCTAAACCGAGGTACGTACCGAACCGAAATTTTTGTGTACCGTTACACCCCTAATGGACACACACACACACACACACACACACACACGGCCAACATATTTCAGTTCTTTAATGAATAGCTATACCTATACCGACACGTCCCTACCCCCTTCATCTACTCTGCATAATCATCTCATCATAACGCACGCTCCCGCTTCGTCGCTCCTCGTCTACGGTCCACAAAAGCGAGAGCGCAGCATGTAGCGGGGGTGTACTAAAGCGGAGCGTCGGTTGTTCCCGAGGGAGCTGGCAACACGACGGAGCCATAATGGGGGAAACGGGCCGGCGCTTTCCGAGGGGCCAAAAGGGGCCACGCTTAAGTAAAGAATCTTCCCTCGCATCCGCGGTGCGTCACACGGTCTTTAAAGAACAAACCCAAAATCTAATTGAGCGAGATGAAAAAAGAAAGAAAGAGCCTGTCGTACAAACAGTAGTTACCTTTGGAGGTACTCCATTTGCCTCGGCTGTTTAAGGAGTGAATGGATCTGTTGAGCAGAGCCATTTTCATTATTCAGAGCTATTGCGCATGCAGAAAATGGCCCGGTGAGTACATTACCCCGACCCATTCTTTGCTCTGCTCTCAACACCTGTCTCTAAATGGAAGGTTTGTTGTACCTCTAAATAAAAACCTATTAAAACTGAATAATTTATCCAAAGGCCTCAGCATCTCTTTTTTTTTACAAGGAAGCTCGTTTCAGCAGCCGACTTCTCTCTTTCAGCGTCCCCCCCCCACCCCCCCTTCACTGGATATTGGACACAAAATGGAGCAAATGAATGCCGCTTTACGGTGTGCTATTTTACAGCCATGTATCATACTTTCACCCGGACATGATGGGCCGTAATAAAGTTGTGATCTACTGGGAGTAATGAGGCACTCTGAGGCCTGGCCACAGTTGACCGACTTCATTACTAAATAACCTGATGATATGCAGGCTACACTCCAGTGGAGAGCGTGCGGCTTATTTACACCCGCTGGGAAGTATCACTTGGTCTGTGTGGAATAAAGTATTGGGACACATGGCTGTTTGCTTGCTACAAGATTTTGAAGGTCGGCTATGGTAGATAGAGGGTTCCTCCTCGGACGTACTCCATCCATCCATCCATCCATCTTCTTCCACTTATCCGAGGTCCGGTCGCGGGGGAAGCAGCCTAAGCAGGGAAGCCCAGACTTCCCTCTCCCCAGCCACTTCGTCCAGCTCCTCCCGGGGGATCCCGAGGCGTTCCCAGGCCAGCCGGGAGACATAGTCTTCCCAACGTGTCCTGGGTCTTCCCCGTGGCCTCCTACCGGTCGGACGTGCCCTACGGCGTTCGGGTGGCATCCTGACCAGATGCCCGAACCACCTCATCTGGCTCCTCTCGATGTGGAGGAGCAGCGGCTTTACTTTGAGCTCCCCCCGGATGACAGAGCTTCTCACCCTATCTCTAAGGGAGAGCCCCGCCACCCGGCGGAGGAAACTCATTTCGGCCGCGTGTACCCGTGATCTTGTCCTTTCGGTCATAACCCAAAGCTCATGACCATAGGTGAGGATGGGAACGTAGATCGACCGGTAAATTGAGTGCTTTGCCTTCCGGCTCAGCTCCTTCTTCACCACAACGGATCGATACAGCGTCCGCATTACTGAAGACGCCGCCTGTCGATCTCACGATCCACTCTTCCCTCACTCGTGAACAAGACTCCGAGGTACTTGAACTCCTCCACTTGGGGCAGGGTCTCCTCCCCAACCCGGAGATGGCACTCCACCCTTTTCCGGGCGAGAACCATGGACTCGGACTTGGAGGTGCTGATTCTCATCCCAGTCGCTTCACACTCGGCTGCGAACCGATCCAGTGAGAGCTGAAGATCCTGGCCGGATGGAGCCATCAGGACCACATCATCTGCAAAAAGCAGAGACCTAATCCTGCAGTCACCAAACCGGATCCCCTCAACGCCTTGACTGCGCCTAGAATTCTGTCCATAAAAGTTATGAACAGAATCGGTGACAAAGGGCAGTCTTGGCGGAGTCCAACCCTCACTGGAAACGTGTCCGACTTACTGCCGGCAATGCGGACCAAGCTCTGACACTGATCATACAGGGAGCGGACTGCCACAATAAGACAGTCCGTTACCCCATACTCTCTGATCCACTCTTCCCTCACTCGTGAACAAGACTCCGAGGTACTTGAACTCCTCCACTTGGGGCAGGGTCTCCTCCCCAACCCGGAGATGGCACTCCACCCTTTTCCGGGCGAGAACCATGGACTCGGACTTGGAGGTGCTGATTCTCATCCCAGTCGCTTCACACTCGGCTGCGAACCGATCCAGTGAGAGCTGAAGATCCTGGCCGGATGGAGCCATCAGGACCACATCATCTGCAAAAAGCAGAGACCTAATCCTGCAGTCACCAAACCGGATCCCCTCAACGCCTTGACTGCGCCTAGAATTCTGTCCATAAAAGTTATGAACAGAATCGGTGACAAAGGGCAGTCTTGGCGGAGTCCAACCCTCACTGGAAACGTGTCCGACTTACTGCCGGCAATGCGGACCAAGCTCTGACACTGATCATACAGGGAGCGGACTGCCACAATAAGACAGTCCGTTACCCCATACTCTCTGATCCACTCTTCCCTCACTCGTGAACAAGACTCCGAGGTACTTGAACTCCTCCACTTGGGGCAGGGTCTCCTCCCCAACCCGGAGATGGCACTCCACCCTTTTCCGGGCGAGAACCATGGACTCGGACTTGGAGGTGCTGATTCTCATCCCAGTCGCTTCACACTCGGCTGCGAACCGATCCAGCGAGAGCTGAAGATCCTGGCCGGATGAAGCCATCAGGACCACATCATCTGCAAAAAGCAGAGACCTAATACTGCGGCCACCAAACCGGATCCCCTCAACGCCTTGACTGCGCCTAGAAATTCTGTCCATAAAAGTTATGAACAGAATCGGTGACAAAGGGCAGCCTTGGCGGAGTCCAACCCTCACTGGAAACGTGTCCGACTTACTGCCGGCAATGCGGACCACGTACTGCAAGTGAAAAAGGGTGTCCCTCAAGCCCATCCATCCATCCATCTTCTTCCGCTTATCCGAGGCCGGGTCGCGGGGGAAGCAGCCTAAGCAGGGAAGCCCAGACTTCCCTCTCCCCAGCCACTTCGTCCAGCTCCTCCCGGGGGACCACGAGGCGTTCCCAGGCCAGCCGGGAGACATAGTCTTCCCAACGTGTCCTGGGTCTTCCCCGTGGCCTCCTACTGGTCGGACGTGCCCTAAGGCGTTCGGGTGGCATCCTGACCAGATGCCCGAACCACCTCATCTGGCTCCTCTCGATGTGGAGGAGCAGCGGCTTTACTTTGAGCTCCCCCCGGATGGCAGAGCTTCTCACCCTATCTCTAAGGGAGAGTCCTGCCACCCGGCGGAGGAAACTCATTTCGGCCGCTTGTACCCGTGATCTTGTCTTTTCGGTCATAACCCAAAGCTCATGACCATAGGTGAGGATGGGAACGTAGATCGACCGGTAAATTGAGAGCTTTGCCTTCCGGCTCAGCTCCTTCTTCACCACAACGAATCGATACAGCGTCCGCATTACTGAAGACGCCGCCTGTCGATCTCACGATCCACTCTTCCCTCACTCGTGAACAAGACTCCGAGGTACTTGAACTCCTCCACTTGGGGCAGGGTCTCCTCCCCAACCCGGAGATGGCACTCCACCCTTTTCCGGGCGAGAACCATGGACTCGGACTTGGAGGTGCTGATTCTCATCCCAGTCGCTTCACACTCGGCTGCGAACCGATCCAGCGAGAGCTGAAGATCCTGGCCAGATGGAGCCATCAGGACCACATCATCTGCAAAAAGCAGAGACCTAATCCTGCGGCCACCAAACCGGATCCCCTCAACGCCTTGACTGCGCCTAGAAATTCTGTCCATAAAAGTTATGAACGGAATCGGTGACAAAGGGCAGCCTTGGCGGAGTCCAACCCTCACTGGAAACGTGTCCGACTTACTGCCGGCAATGCGGACCACGTACTGCAAGTGAAAAAGGGTGTCCCTCAAGCCCATCCATCCATCCATCTTCTTCCGCTTATCCGAGGTCGGGTCGCGGGGGAAGCAGCCTAAGCAGGGAAGCCCAGACTTCCCTCTCCCCAGCCACTTCGTCCAGCTCCTCCCGGGGGATCCCGAGGCGTTCCCAGGCCAGCCGGGAGACATAGTCTTCCCAACGTGTCCTGGGTCTTCCCCGTGGCCTCCTACCGGTCGGACGTGCCCTAAACACCTCCCGAGGGAGGCGATCGGGTGGCATCCTGACCAGATGCCCGAACCACCTCATCTGGCTCCTCTCGATGTGGAGGAGCAGCGGCTTTACTTTGAGCTTTGAGCTTCTCACCCTATCTCTAAGGGAGAGCCCCGCCACCCGGCAGAGGAAACTCATTTCGGCCGCTTGTACCCGTGATCTTGTCCTTTCGGTCATAACCCAAAGCTTATGACCATAGGTGAGGATGGGAACGTAGATCGACCGGTAAATCGAGAGCTTTGCCTTCCGGCTCAGCTCCTTCTTCACCACAATGGATCGATACAGCGTCCGCATGTCGATCTCACGATCCACTCTTCCCTCACTCGTGAACAAGACTCCGAGGTACTTGAACTCCTCCACTTGGGGCAAGATCTCCTCCCCAACCCGGAGATGGCACTCCACCCTTTTCCGGGCGAGAACCATGGACTCGGACTTGGAGGTGCTGATTCTCATCCCAGTCGCTTCACACTCGGCTGCGAACCGATCCAGCGAGAGCTGAAGATCCTGGCCAGATGAAGCCATCAGGACCACATCATCTGCAAAAAGCAGAGACCTAATCCTGCGGCCACCAAACCGGATCCCCTCAACGCCTTGACTGCGCCTAGAAATTCTGTCCATAAAAGTTATGAACAGAATCGGTGACAAAGGGCAGCCTTGGCGGAGTCCAACCCTCACTGGAAACGTGTCCGACTTACTGCCGGCAATGCGGACCACGTACTGCAAGTGAAAAAGGGTGTCCCTCAAGGTTCCCTTATTATTCACTGTTTACTAAGGGTGTAACGGTACACAAAAAGTTCGGTTCGGTACGTACCTCGGTTTAGAGGTCACGGTTCGGTCCATTTTCGGTACAGTAATAAAACAACAAAATATAAATTTTTTTGGTTATTTATTCACCAAATTTGTAAACAATGGCTTTATCCTTTTAGCATTGGGAACACTATAATAATTCTGCCCCAAAATAGAAATAGTTCTGTGTGAGATGGAAATGAGCCAACACTAGGCTGATCAGTGCAACAGCAGGCAGTCAAGTAAAACAACTTGCACTGAGCCTGGTCTATAAAATCCGCTACACCTCCCTGATACCGAAGTACATGTCAAACTACTTCCTTAATGTAAATGACCGCCATAACCACAACACCAGGGGGAGCTCCACTAACCACGTTAAACCCAGATTCCGATCTAACAAAGGTCTTAACTCATTCTCTTTCTATGCCACATCAACCCTCCCGGATTTTCAGGGAGACTCCCGAAATTCAGCGCCTCTCCCGAAAACCTCCCGGGACAAATGTTCTCCCAAAAATCTCCCGAAATTCAGGCGGAGCTGGAAGACACGCCCCCTCCAGCTCCATGCGGACCTGAGTGACGTGTCAACAGCCTGTATTCACGTCCGCTTTCCCACAATATAAACAGCGTGCCTGCCCAAACACGTTATAACTGTAGAATGATGGAGGGCGAGTTCTTGGTTTCTTATGTGGGTTTATTGTTAGGCAGTTTCATTAACGTCCTCCCAGCGCGGTAACAACACACAACAACAGCAGTCATGTTTTATTCTACCGTAAAGCAGTTCGTCTGCCGTAAACAGCAATGTTGTTGTAATATATTGAGTTGGAGGGAATAACCAGGCGAGGTGATGAAGTACGTCTCTTTACTGTAGACTTCAGAACAGACTCACACACTTGACGTCAGGTGCGCAACACCACGTAAATCAATCAATCAATCAATCAATGTTTATTTATATAGCCCTAAATCACAAGTGTCTCAAAGGGCTGCACAAGCCACAACGACATCCTCGGTACAAAGCCCACATAAGGGCAAGGAAAAACTCACCCCAGTGGGACGTCGATGTGAAATCGTTGGCCAACCAAAAAGTAACCCCAGTACGCTATAGCCAACATTCACCAGGAGATGGCAACAGACAAACATAGATCACTCTATTACATTCCTCCCCTTTTAGAAATGTAGAAGTTAATCAAAATAAATAAACAACCCAACCAAAAAATGCAGCAGCTCAATTAAAAAACTGTACTTAAGCCACATTCTTTTTTTTTTTTTTTTTAGTACTGAATTCTTAACCCTCATTTGTAAACAATAACATGCTTATTATACAAACAGTATTTGTACACCTTTAACACAGATTTTTATACTGTCTTCAGAGATTCAGTTTTTTTGGTGGTACTCGAAACCTTTCTGGGTACCTGCGAAAGGGTGTTCAGCATGGTTTGAAAAATAGTGACAAGAGAATAGAACAAGGATGGACAATTCAACCCTTGACTCAACAATGAGTGGATGAGTGTTATGTGTGTGTATATGTGTAAATAAATGAACACTGAAATTCAAGTATTTCTTTTTTTTTTAATTATATATATATATATATATATATATATATATATATATATATATATAGCTAGAACTCACTGAAAGTCAAGTATTATTTTTGGGTTGGTGCACTAATTGTAAGTGTATCTTGTGTTTTTTATGTTGATTTAATAAAAAACAAAACAAAACAAAAAACCATACCGATAATAAAAAAAACGATGCCGATAATTTCCGATATTACATTTTAACGCATTTATCGGCCGATAATATCAGCAGGCCGATATCATCGGACATCTCTATTTTACTCCTATCAGAAACTTGGTATTTATAGAGCACATAAATGAAGTGGTGACTATAAGGATGTATGTAACCATTTTATATTAACCTTTTATGAAATAATATAGTATTTTTTGTAGTTCTGTCTGATTTTCTTGTGTCTTTACCCCTATCAGATGTTTATTACTCCCTGCAGTCAAGTAAATAAGTTGATTAGTATTAACACACAATGCTGTAAGAGCCAAATGCTGTGCATTTTTTGAATACTGTCTCATCTCCAGCAACAGCGCCGGGAGCGAGGGCTCCGTCGGCAGAGGTTCATTTGAACCCGGGACATTTTTCCTTGTCAGAAGTGCAAAGAAAAGGCCTATTTTTATCCTTGATTCTTGCTTGATGAAGCCCCAGGGAGTAGAGCAGTCCATCCTCGATCCTGGAAGGACGGTGGCTTTAAAAGGAATTCATGGGCTTTTTTTGTGTCTGATTGGCGACATCAGGTTGACCTTAGCCACCGTCATTTTTTAGACGTTCTAACCAACGTCTCTGATATGGTTAATGGTGTGGCATCACATACCATACTCCCACTCTGGAACCTGTTCTGAAAAAAAATATTGTTGCAATTGTCGGAGGTAGCTATTTACATATATCCGTATTTAAGTGTTACTTCTTTATTTTCATAGTCATATTACAAAACAGCTAGTGTTCTTCTTCCAATTGTGGTTTTTTGGTTGTCTGCAAGTACTGTGTGCTAACCTTGACTTTGGAATGTAAGGAGGACAGATACTCCTTTTCCTTATCTGTTCCTGTGCCCAGCTGAGGAGGACAATGGGCATGTGTTTGGGCTGGAAAGAGAGACAACGAGGGGGGGGAGCGAGAGACACTTTATAGAAGAAAAGGTTTCCATATTTTAGATCAGACCATCTTAGCTGCACGATTGAATGTTCTATGCTGGACTGGTCTCATTCTATTTCCAAGGCTTTGGAAATAAAGTTACAAAATACCTATTCTGTCTCTGGTGGTTCTTCTACTCAGCTGTACGTGTCACAAAGAGCTTGGGAGCGACCAGCAACTTGAATTCCCTGGGAGGAACAACTGGTCCAAACGCAACACAGGGCCCCCAGACCACCATTGCTATGTACCGTATTTTTCGGGCTATAAGTCGCAGTTTTTTTCATAGTTTGGCCGGGGGTGCGACTTATACTCAGGAGCGACTTATGTGTGACATTATTAACACATTACCGTAAAATATCAAATAATATTATTTAGCTCATTCACGTAAGAGACTAGACGTATAAGATTTCATGGGATTTAGCGATTACGTTTGGTAAACGTATAGCATGTTCTATATCAGTGGTTCTCAAATGGGGGTATGCGTACCCCTGGGGGTACTTGAAGGTATGCCAAGGGGTATGTGAGATTTTTTTTAAATGTCTGTCAAAAAGAACTGTGAAAATAAATTTTTGTGGACATGTTCCATAAATATTGATGTTAAAGATTTACTTTTTTGTGAAGAAATGTTTAGAATTAAGTTCATGAATCCAGATGGATCTCTATTACAATCCCCAAAGAGGGCACTTTAAGTTGATGATTACTTCTACGTGTAGAAATCTTTATTAGGGACCGCAATGTCCCTTTGGGACAGAGGACCCTATTGAAATTGTAAGGTTTTATTATTATTATTCCGCCGCCTCTTTGAGCTGTAATTTGACCCCTTTAACATGCAACAACTCTGCATGAAAGTTTAAAATGAGCATATATTAATGCAGTATAAACAAGAATGTTTTAATGTAGACACATAGAATCATCAAACTGATATGATTATATGCATCAAGTGTTCATTCAAGGCTAAGGCAAAATATCGAGATATATATCGTGTATCGTGACATGGCCTAAAAATATTGAGATATTAATAAAAGGCCATATCGCCCAGCCCTACCTTGAAGGTAGAAAAGCGCTATACAAGTATAACCCATTTACCATTGACATTTACACTGGCTGATTTCACTCATGGATAAACATCCCTCGCCGAAACGATACAATACTTTACTGTTCCGACCTAGAAACGTTCCCGAGCGAACGGGGCCTGAAGCGTGCAAAGAAAGTAGTACACAACCACTGGGGTATCTTGCAACACAAGGTTGTGTATTCCCAAAGGATTTAGCTCACTTTCTCAACAGCCCTAAGTAGTTCTCTATTCCCTCCCCTCGACCGCCGTCCTCCCCCGAGCTCCGGGGTGCATTGTTCTTGGAGATGAGCTTCATACTGGAGATTTAGAACTCGGTGGATGAGAGCAGACAGCGTGGTCCCTGGTGGCTCGTGCCTTTTGCGGACCAGTCCCAAAAATAAAGGTCCAAAGCCACTTGAGGATAAAGGCACCGATTCATCATGCTCTGGTCAGTTGAATTGGGAGAAAAAAAATATGCATACAGTGTCTTCTTGAACATGGGATTTACATAGCAGGCTAAGTAACAGATAAAGACGAGCCCGTGGACTTAAAATGTCAAGGTGGAAGATACGGCGGCTTGTTTATACTGCGAAATGGACATAACGTAGGTGCCAGCATGACATTTATCTCCTGTTTTTATGTACAAACCCCGTTTCCATATGAGTTGGGAAATTCTGTTTGATGTAAATATAAACGGAATACAATGATTTGTAAATCCTTTTCAACCCATATTTAATTGAATGCACTACAAAGACAACCAGTGACATGCAGTCACTAGAGGCAGGTGAGGCGGGGCCATCATGGAAAGAAAAAAAATGTAAAAATATTTTTATTTTATTAAATTGTTATATGTATCCAGTGATTATACTATAAAGTTATTTTCCATTTAACTTCACCCGTTTTAGATTATTTTTTATTTAAAATCGCTGAATTTTCACATTTGCCGTTCAAATACTGAGAAGAGACGGTGCGGTGAACAGCAGCCAGTTGAGGCACGTCACTCAGTGCCTCAACGTGGATTGCGGACTCGGCTAACTGCTGGCCTGCTGTGCAGTGAGACCGTATTGCTATATGAACTATATTATACATTTCCATAGTTTAGTTAGCTGAGGTATATAATGTACAGTGTATTTTGTCAACAACTTTATGTGTGTAAAGTATATCTTGTGCTGAGCGATCATAAAACGGCTGCAAAAGACGCACTGGCTGAGGCTCGCCTCCTGCACCCCCGCCGTAGAATGCACGGCAACCCCTGAAGGGAGTGTTATATCAACTAAAGCCCACACTTAAACTTTCCACGTGCAAGATTGAATCTATTTAAAAAAGTTATTTCATAAGAAGCCAAAAAGTGCAAAAACAATAATGTTCGTGTTGGAGGAGTTGTGAATGACTGCAGGGCCACAACATTAGGTACACCTGCAGACTGCAGGTGTACCTAATTCACAACTCCTCCAACATGAACATTATTGTTTTTGCACTTTTTGGCTTCTTATTAAATAACTTTTGCAACCTATTTTTATGGGCTTTCCTCTTTGTGATGTTAAGTTCCTGTTATGCGCTGTTATACAGTATATGCCTTGATGCTCTTATTTTGAAGGCGCTAAGAGCGGAAGTGACGACACGTTGGAGTGGAGCGGAGGTTTTTGAAAGAAGGTAAATAAAGTGGTCCTCGTGTAAACTGGAGCCTCCGTGTTTGTTATTTTGTAGTTTCATACAGTATAGGCGACATTTTTAAACCCTCGGTTACACTTTTTTAAATAGATTCAATCTTGCACGTGGAAAGTTGAAGTGAGGGCTTTAGTTGATATAACACTCTCGTCAGGGGGTTCATTAATCCAGCACAACAGCGGCTCATGGACTTATTTTATAAGTAAAGGTAAGACCATAATAACGTTTTTTTAATTAAATGTGCTTTTTTGTGTGCTACAGTTTGTATGTGTAAAGTTAAAGTTAAGTTAAAGTAGCAATGATTGTCACACACACACTAGGTGTAATGAAATTTGTCCTCTGCATTTGACCCATCCCCTTGATCACCCCCTGGGAGGTGAGGGGAGCAGTGGGCAGCAGCGGCGCCGCGCCCGGGAATAATTTTTGGTGATTTAATAATAAATTCTTGTTTTATGTACAGCTTAAGTTGTTCAACAGTCCGGGGGTCTCCGCTGTCGTTGTGACGACCGGGTCGCATGGTGATGCGGGGTTTCGTTCTCCCAGGAATGCAGATCGGGCTTTGGACACAGCGTGCAGGTAAGAAATTATTTATTTAAGAAATAAATTATACTGGAACAAACAAAAACGTGCTCATAGCACTTAAGGCAGAAACAAAAGGAGCTAGCGTGGGTGTTAGAAGGTTTAGCGCATAAAACAAAAGTCGTCATCTGTTGTATTGAAACAAACTAGGAAGCAAGACAGACTGACAGGGAAGGCAGGCTTAAATAATAATGTCAGTGATGACAAACAGGTGCGCGTCGGGAACACACGCGGCAGGTGAAGACAATAAGCAGCCATGGCAACAAACTCAGGTGTACAAACAGGCTCTCAAGGAGTCCAAAACTAACAAAAAACACAAGTGCCTCGAAAACGTAAACAAAAATATGATCCGGGCAGCGGATCATAACAGTCGTATCTTACGCTTAATAATGCGCCACACATTTTCGATGGGAGACAGGTCTGGACTGCAGGCGGACCAGGAAAGTACCCGCACTGTTTTTTTTACGAAGTCACGCTGTTGTAACACGTGCTGAATGTGGCTTGGCATTGTCTTGCTGAAATAAGCAGGGGCGTCCATGAAAAAGATTAGATGGCAGCATATGTTGTTCCAAAACCTGTATGTACCTTTCAGCATTAATGGTGCCTTTACAGATGTGTAAGTTATAATAATAATAATAATAACTGGGATTTATATAGCGCTTTTCTAAGTACCCAAAGTCGCTTTACATGTAGAACCCATCAATCATTCACACCTGGTGGTGGTAAGCTACTTTCATAGCCACAGCTGCCCTGGGGTAGACTGACGGAAGCGTGGCTGCAATTTGCGCCAACGGCCCCTCCGACCACCACCTTTCATTCATCATTCAATTCACCGGTGTGAGTGGCACCGGGGGCAAAGGGTGAAGTGTCCCGCCCAAGGACACAACGGCAGCGATTTTTTTTTTTTTTTGGATGGTAAGAGGCGGGGAGCGAACCTGCAACCCTCAGGTTTCTGGCACGGTTGCTCTACCCACTACGCCATGCCGCCCTATAACGTCAAGTTACCCATGCCTTGGGCACTAATGCACCCCCATACCATCACAGATGCTGGCTTTTGAACTTTGCGTCGATAACAGTCTGGATGGTTCGCTTCCCCTTTGGTCCGGATTACACAATGTCGAATATTTCCAAAAACAATTTGAAATGTGGACTCGTCAGACCACAGAACACTTTTCCACTTTGCATGAGTCCATCTTAGATGATCTCGGGCCCAGAGAAGCCGGCGGCGTTTCTGGGTGTTGTTGATAAATGGCTTTCGCTTTGCATAGTAGAGCTTTAAGTTGCACTTACAGATGTAGCGACCAACTGTATTTAGTGACAGTGGTTTTCTGAAGTGTTCCTGAGCCCATGTGGTGATATCCTTTAGAGATTGATGTGGGTTTATATACAGTGCTGTCTGAGGGATCGAAGGTCACAGCCATTCAATGTTGGTTTCCGGCCATGTCGCTTACGTGGAGTGATTTCTCCAGAATCTCTGAACCTTTTGATGATATTATGGACCGTAGATGTTGAAATCCCTAAATTTCTTGCAATTGCACTTTGAGAAATGTTCTTAAAATGTTTGACTATTTGCTCACGCAGTTGTGGACAAAGGGGTGTACCTCGCCCCATCCTTTCTTGCGAAAGACTGAGCATTTTTTGGGAAGCTGTTTTTATACCCAATCATGGCACCCACCTGTTCCCAATTAGCCTGCACACCTGTGGGATGTTCCAAATAAGTGTTTGACGAGCATTCCTCAACTTTATCAGTATTTATTGCCACCTTTCCCAACTTCTTTGTCACGTGTTGCAGGCATCAAATTCTAAAGTTAATGATTATTTGCAAAAAAAAAAATGTTTTATCAGTTAGAACATCAAATATGTTGTCTTTGTAGCATATTCAACTGAATATGGGTTGAAAATGATTTGCAAATCATTGCATTCCGTTTATATTTACATCCAACACAATTTCCCAGCATCGCGTGGACATCGGGGGCGGTATCTCTGGATTGGCAGACCGGGGTGGTAGTTCCTCTCTTTAAGAAGGGGAACCGGAGGGTGTGTTCTAACTATCGTGGGATCACACTCCTCAGCCTTCCCGGTAAGGTCTATTCAGGTGTACTGGAGAGGAGGCTACGCCGGATAGTCGAACCTCGGATTCAGGAGGAACAGTGTGGTTTTCGTCCTGGTCGTGGAACTGTGGACCAGCTCTATACTCTCGGCAGGGTCCTTGAGGTTGCATGGGTGTTTGCCCAACCAGTCTACATGTGTTTTGTGGACTTGGAGAAGGCATTCGACCGTGTCTCTCGGGAAGTCCTGTGGGGAGTGCTCAGAGAGTATGGGGTATCGGACTGTCTGATTGTGGCAGTCCGCTCCCTGTATGATCAGTGCCAGAGCTTGGTCCGCATTTCCGGCAGTAAGTCGGACCCGTTTCCAGTGAGGGTTGGACTCCGCCAAGGCTGCTCTTTGTCACCGATTCTGTTCATAACTTTTATGTACAGAATTTCTAGGCGCAGTCAAGGCGTTGAGGGGATCTGGTTTGGTGGCTGCAGGATTAGGTCTCTGCTTTTTGCAGATGATGTGGTCCTGATGGCTTCATCTGGCCAGGATCTTCAGCTCTCACTGGATCGGTTCGCAGCCGAGTGTGAAGCGACTGGGATGAGAATCAGCACCTCCAAGTCCGAGTCCATGGTTCTCGCCCGGAAAAGGGTGGAGTGCCATCTCCGGGTTGGGGAGGAGATCTTGCCCCAAGTGGAGGAGTTCAAGTACCTCGGAGTCTTGTTCACGAGTGAGGGAAGAGTGGATCGTGAGATGGACAGGCGGATCGTCTTCAGTAATGCGGACGCTGTATCGATCCGTTGTGGTGGAAAAAGGAGCTGAGCCGCAAGGCAAAGCTCTCAATTTACCGGTCGATCTACGTTCCCATCCTCACCTATGGTCATGAGCTTTGGGTTATGACTGAAAGGACAAGATCACGGGTACAAGCGGCCGAAATCAGTTTCCTCCGCCGGGTGGCGGGGCTCTCCCTTAGAGATAGGGTGAGAAGCTCTGCCATCCGGGGGGAGCTCAAAGTAAAGCCGCTGCTCCTCCACATCGAGAGGAGCCAGATGAGGTGGTTCGGGCATCTGGTCAGGATGCCACCCGAACGCCTCCCTAGGGAGGTGTTTAGGGCACGTCCGACCGGTAGGAGGCCGCGGGGAAGACCCAGGACACGTTGGGAAGACTATGTCTCCCGGCTGGCCTGGGAACGCCTCGGGGTCCCACAGGAAGAGCTGGACGAAGTGGCTGGGGAGAGGGAAGTGTGGGCTTCCCTGCTTAGGCTGCTGCCCCCGCGACCCGACCTTGGATAAGCGGAAGAAGATGGATGGAGGGATGGATTGATGGACAATTTCCCAACTCATATGGAAACGGGGTTTGTAGCTGAGTGCTTGTTATATTCTAAAACACACACACACACACACACTCCACACCCAGGTGGTGGTGCGGCTAAAAAAAGAAGACCCTCACACTCCTCCATCACAGCATCCCACCTGATCATGCCACCGCAAGCTGCTAACTGCAACAACAGCAACAACAACAACACTGGGCACCTACGCATTTCCACTCACAATAGTGTCTTTAATAAGATGTGCAATGGTGTGAATGCTTATCTCTCGGTATTTACACAAACTGCCTCTCTGCGTTCAAGCAACACACTCTGGACCCGATATAGCATGTTTTTACACAATGAAGAAATCCGTGACAGACCCTCAGCATCCACACAAACATGTTTTGTACGTACTATAGAATGTTGGAACACTTGTCTCTCAGCATTCACACAAACATGAAAGGAGGACGTGTATGTTACTCATCAGTTACTCAGTACTTGAGTAGTTTTTTCACAACATACTTTTTACTTTTACTCAAGTAAATATTTGGGTGACTACTCATTACTTTTACTTGAGTAATAAATCTCTAAAGCAACAGTACTCTTACTTGAGTACAATTTCTGGCTACTCTACCCACCTCTGGTTATGAGACGATCATTTTGTTTCCTAATGATGCAGGAGTCCAAAGTGAAGATGCACCATCACTGCAGTATTTCAGCATTGGAGACTTTCCACCTAAAGACTACTTAGACCAGTAACCTGTCATCTCGTGTATCCTGTAACTAAGCCGCTTTCCTGCAAGAGTCAGGGATTAAGCATTTTGCTTCAGGCCCCTTCAACATATGACTTTGGTTATGGTTATTACTTCGGAGGCAGAGAACATTACGCATTTATTTTTCAGGGTATATTAAAAAAAAAAGAGGCAATCTTCCAGTATTTTTATTTTCTCATAAAAACCTAGTGGACTTTTTTTATTATTTTTTTTATTTTTTATTTTTTTAGATACCCGGTTCTTTTTTAGGGCCCGCATGGCCCATTGTATAAGGACTCCCAAAGGGAGTCCTTATACAATGGGACATAAGGACCTATTGAATTTCTAAGGTTTTATTATTATTATTATACCGGCCGCCTCTTTGAGCACTAATTTGACCCACTAACATGCTCCAAAACTCACCATATTTGACCCACACGTCAGGACCTGCGAAAATTGCCTTTTGATAAAAAAAACGAACAGCAAAACTCAAAATTGCGCTCTAGCGCCCCCTAGGAGAAAAAAAATAGACTGCCTGTAACTCCCACTAGGAAGGTCGGAGAGACATAAAACCTTTATGTAGGTGTCACTTACACCTACCTTTCATAATTGTACATCCTCGGGCAAAAATCAACAGGAAGTTGGCAATTACCCCTTCAAGACAAAAAAAGTACTAAAAACAGTAACTTTTGCCTCTTTGAGCTGTAATTTGACCCCCTTAACATGCTTCAAAACTCACCAAACTGAACACACACATCAGGACTGGCAAAAATTGCGATCTAATAAAAAAACCTAACCCCAAATCTCAAAATTGTGCTCTAGCGCAATTTTTTAATGAAACGCACAAAAAACTGCTCCTCGGATGACAAAACTGACAAAACTGCCTGTGACTCCCACTGGGAAGGTCGGAGAGACATTAAACAAAAACCTCTATGTAGGGCTCACTTAGACCTACATTTCATAAATTGACAACCCCCAGCAAAAATCAACAGGAAGTTTGCTATTCCCCCTTCAAAACAAATTTTTTGTAAAAACCGGTCACCTTCCTGCAAAAACTATCTCCTCTGAGCGCGTTGGTCGTTTCGGCTTCAAACTAACACAGGAGAGAGATTAAACCCTTGTGTATAAAATAACAGAACAGCGTTTTAATACCTGCTCCGGTTTTGATTTTATGACCCTTCAAAGACCCGCTGCGCTGATGCTGCTGCGCTGCTGTTTTTTTAAGATGGCTGCTTAAAAGCAGGAAGCACCAGCGTGCCCACACAATGCAGACAAGGTAGGTAGACTAGACAAAAGTATTGGGACACTTATTTTTATGACTACCACCGGACAAAAGTATTGGGACACTTAGGCCGAAAACTGGACAAAAGTATTGGGACACTTAGGCCGAAAACTGGACAAAAGTATTGGGACACTTAGGACTACAACTTGCCAAAAGTATTGGGACACTTGGGACTAAAACTGGACAAAAGTATTGGGACACTTAGGACTAGCACCTGCCAAATACGCGGGCCCGACCAACTGAGTATTTTTATTTGTATTTTACATCACAGTAAATTCAACATCTTTCATGCTTTCCCCGTTCGTTTGTGTCTGCACAAAAGCAAAAACAGGAAGCGAGAGCTTTCAGGTTGCCAACCGCACGCAGAGAAGCGCTCGCAAATATGCAAACAAACACGGGCCAAAACAACTTGAGGTGGCAGACAGCGCACCGCAGGGTATGTAAGCACTATTCGCAGGGGACCCTGTCACTCAAAGTGGCGTGCACTCAAAGGGAATAACACCGTGCCACACAAGACACATCCGACCTAGGCAAACGCCACCCTGCCTTTCCTGTGGATGGAACGAGGGTGGAGGGGGGAGGAAAGAGGAGGGCTGAGTAATGCATGCTGAAGGCTGTCTTTGGAAGCCCTTGGAAGGATGGATGTGTGGCAGCTTGAAGCTTGGCGATCTGTCTTGTACCGTCCAGGTTTGCAAATACCTGACATGAGACTGGGAGGCTGGATGGAAAGCTGACTGGCACAAAAAAAAAAGCACTGGGAGTACCACCAGAAAAGGGGATAAATAGAAAAAACCCACAAAATGAAAATATACTGTGTTTGCTACAAGACAAGTGTCCTTGTACAACAGCAATGTGATCACGCCGCACGCCCTAGTGGCTCTCTGGAGCTTTTTCAAAAATGTATGAAAAATGGAAAAAAGATGAGGGGGAAAAAACATATATTTTTTGTGTTAATATGGTTTCTGTAGGAGGACAAACATGACACAAACCTCCATAATTGTTATAAATCACACTGTTTATATTAAACATGATTCGAGTATTTGGCGAGCGCCGTTTTGTCCTACTAATTTTGGCGGTCCTTGAACTCACCGCAGTTTCATACCTGCCAACTACTCCGGTTTTCCCGTAATTAGTACGGTTTTCATCAACCTATTCCGGGTTACGGTTGCAGTGATAAAAAATACGGTTTTTCATTAATTAAAAAAAATATTTTTTTTTAAAGTTTTATTCACGAAATCGCGTAAAAACAATGACAATCGACACTGCTTCCCGCAACTTCCTATCGAGCCATTCCGAATGCCATGCGCGAGGCTATTTATAGCACCGCTGCCAAGCACGAGGCACCAGTTGCCATTGTTTTGTCGGAGGCAGATATTTACATATATCCGAATTTAAGTTGTACTTCTTCCATTTCTTTGTCATATTTGAAAACAGCTCGTGTTTTCCATTTCTTCTCTTGATGCTCTGTCAGCAAGTAGACTGTGTGTGTTAACCTTGAGTTCTTTGGAATGTGTTTTGTCTAGCATTTTGTTTTGGCTAGGGAGGGGGAAGGAAAGAGAGGTTTTTGGCGTTGGGAAGGGAGACCATTTTGGGGTGTGCGCGATAGAAGGTTCTAGGGTTGGACTGGTCTCAATCAAAAATGTATATTGGCAAAGCTTTGAGAATATACAAGAAAATACCTATTCTGTCTCTGGTGGTTTTTCAACTCAGCTTTAAGTGTCGTAAAGAACTTGGGAGCGAATTGTGGACTTGAATTCCCTGGGAGGAACAACTGGTCCAAAACGCAACAGTTTCCAAACGAGCGAACGATCATGGAATCAGCCGGAGAAAAATCGCAAAGGAGTCTTAAACCGAAAAGAAAACTGCAGTCATTCCGTGAAGAATATTCAAAAGCCTATCCGGGAATAATTATCCGTTCCAAAAAGGGTGAAAACTACGCGAATTGCACCTTGTGCAGACAAGGTTTTTCGATCGGACACGGAGGAATTAGCGATGTAAAAGACCACGTTGGGACAAAAGAACACAAGTCTAATGCCGTTGCTAGCGATACAAGTGGAAAACTTTCAACGTTTTTCGGATTTTAGCCACAAAAAGGTAACGACACCAATGTTATCTATTGGAATTGTTTAGTACTGTTATACTGTTAAAAGTGTTTATACTATTTATGCTTTCAAGTCCAAGTTGAAGAAATCTTGTTAAATGTTGACAGCATAACTACCAAAATACAGAAGTATGGCCTTAATATTTTTGCAGTGCTATTTCTGTTGAAAAGTTCAAATGATTACATTAGAGATGTGATGTGCCACTTTTCAAGTGTCTGATGGCTTCAATTAATTTTCATTAATTTTTCATATTTTGAATTCTTTTGAAAGGCTTACAAAAAAAACTACATTTGAATTGTAATTCCATGCTATTGACAGGACTATTAATTTGAATGAAGTTAGCTTACCATGTTTACAGTATGATAATTGTGATAGAAATGTGAATTTTAGGCACAGAATATTTTTTACAATTGAACAAGGCAGTAGATTATACAAGCTTGGACAGAAAGTTAATAATGACACCAATTTTTTTTTTATATGGAATTGTTTAGTATTGTTTTACCATTTGTTTACTGTAAAAAGTGTTTATACTTTCAATTAACAAATTGAAGTCTTGTGAAAGGTTGACAGGATAACTGGCATTAACTGTCAAAATAATTTCAAACTATTGAAGTTAGCTTACAGAATAAACATGTCAATCAACCCATATGATTTTTGCTGTAATATTTTTGTTTTGAAAAGTCACTGTGACTGATAGAAAAGTGATGGTTTTAGCAACATTTTAACCTGTCTGAATGCTAATAATCATTTTGCGTCGGGGGGGCGAAGCCTGAACCCCCCACCAGGACTTTGTCCTGGACCTACCGGGGCCTGCGGCCCCTGGACCCTGGCTACTAGGTTTTTCTGATTTCAAAAGTTGGCAGGTATGCAGTGTGTTTACATGTATAACTTTCTCCGACTTTCTAAGACGTGTTTTATGCCACTTCTTTTTCTGTCTCATTTTGTTCCACCAAACTTTTAACATTGTACATGAATACTCAAAGGTGAGTTTTGACAGGTGGTGACAGTACACCTACTTTGAGACAAGAGCTATAGTGATGCATGCTTGGTTATGCTTTAAAGTCATATCCAACAATTGCGACAACGACTTTTTACTGTCAACTGAGTTTCGTTGTTCAATGGTTTCTGCTGGCTGTGTGCCACCGCATTTTTTCAACACAAAAAATGTGCCTTGGCTCAAAAAAGGTTGAAAATCACTGCTCTATATGACAGTGTTCTGCTGTTTTTAAATAAAGTGCTGCAAAAATGTTAGTCCAAGATCCTGTATATGGCAGTGTTCTGCTGTTTTAAATAAAGTGCTGCAAAAATGTTAGTCCAAGATCCTTTACATGACAGTGCTTTGGTGTTTTTAAATAAAGTGCTGCAAAAAATGTTAGTCCAAGATCCTTTACATGACAGTGCTTTGGTGTTTTTAAATAAAGTGCTGCAAAAAATGTTAGTCCAAGATCCTCTATATGACAGGTCTGTACTGTTTTTAAGAATGTACTTCAAAAATGTTTGTCCAAGATCCTCTGAATGCAGTGTTCTGCTGTTTTAAATAAAGTGCTGCAAGAAAAAAAAGAAAGTATTTTTATTTTTTATTTATTATATTTTTGTCATAAAATAATACAATCATGTGTGCTTACGGACTGTATCCCTGCAGACGGTATTGATATATATTGATATATAATGTAGGAACCAGAATATTAATAACAGAAAGAAACAACTGGCTACAAAGTCAACAAAAACAGAATGCTGGACGACAGCAAAGACTTACTGTGGAGCAAAGATGGCGTCCGCAATGTACATCCGAACATGACATGACAATCAACAATGTCCACGCAAAGAAGGATAAAAACAACTGAAATATTCTTGATTGCTAAAAGAAAGTAGATGCGGGAAATATTGCTCAAAGGAAGACATGAAACTGCTACAGGAAAATACCAAAAAAAGAGAAAAAGACACCAAAATTGGCTTACGGACTGTATCCCTGCAGACGGTATTGATATATATTGATATATAATGTAGGAACCACAATATTAATAACAGAAAGAAACAACTGGCTACAAAGTCAACAAAAACAGAATGCTGGACGACAGCAAAGACTTACTGTGGAGCAAAGATGGCGTCCGCAATGTACATCCAAACATGACATGACAATCAACAATGGGGGAGGGAGTTTTTTTGGGTTGGGGCACTAATTGTAAGTGTATCTTGTGTTTCTTATGTTGATTTAATCAAAAAAAAAAAAAATATATATATATATATTTTTTTTCTTTTTTTTTTTTTTTTCTTTCTTGTGCGGCCCGGTACCGGTCCGTGGACCGATTGGGGGTTGGGGACCACTGCTCTACATGACAGTGCTTTGCTGTTTTTAAATAAAATGCTGCAAAAATGTTAGTCCAAGATCCTCTATATGACAAGTCTATGCTGTTTTTTAAGAATGTACTGCAAAAATGTTAGTCCAAGTTCCTCAATACGAAAGGGCTATGGTGTTTTTAAGAATGTGCTCTGAAAATGTTAGTCCAAGATCACCTACATGACAGTGCTTTGGTGTTTTTAAATAAAGTGCTGCAAAAATGTTAGTTCAAGATCCTCTATATGACAGGTCTATGCTGTTTTTTAAGAATGTACTGCAAAAATGTTAGTCCAAGTTCCTCAATACAAAAGGGCTATGCTGTTTTTAAGAATGTGCTGCGAAAATGTTAGTCCAAGATCCTCTACATGACAGTGCTTTGCTGTTTTTAAATAAAATGCTGCAAAAATGTTAGTCCAAGATCCTCTATACGACAGGTCTATGCTGTTTTTAAGAATGTACTGCAAAAATGTTAGTCCAAGTTCCTCTATATGACAAGTCTATGCTGTTTTTTAAGAATGTACTGCAAAAATGTTAGTCCAAGTTCCTCTATCCGAAAGGGCTGTGGTGTTTTTAAGAATGTGCTCTGAAAATGTTAGTCCAAGATCCTCTACATGACAGTGCTTTGGTGTTTTTAAATAAAGTGCTGCAAAAATGTTAGTCCAAGATCCTCTATATGACAAGTCTATGCTGTTTTTTAAGAATGTACTGCAAAAATGTTAGTCCAAGTTCCTCTATCCAAAAGGGCTATGCTGTTTTTAAGAATGTGCTCTGAAAATGTTAGTCCAAGATCACCTACATGACAGTGCTTTGGTGTTTTTAAATAAAGTGCTGCAAAAATGTTAGTCCAAGATCCTCTACATGACAGGTCTATGCTGTTTTTTAAGAATGTACTGCAAAAATGTTAGTCCAAGTTCCTCTATCCGAAAGGGCTATGGTGTTTTTAAGAATGTGCTCTAAAAATGTTAGTCCAAGATCCTCTACACGACAGTGCTTTGGTGTTTTTAAATAAAGTGCTGCAAAAATGTTAGTCCAAGATCCTCTATATGACAAGTCTATGCTGTTTTTAAGAATGTACTGCAAAAATGTTAGTCCAAGTTCCTCTATACAAAAGGGCTATGCTGTTTTTAAGAATGTGCTGTGAAAATGTTAGTCCAAGATACTCTACATGACAGTGCTTTGCTGTTTTTAAATAAAGTGCTGCAAAAATGTTAGTCCAAGATCCTCTATATGACAGGTCTATGCTGTTTTTAAGAATGTACTGCAAAAATGTTAGTCCAAGTTCCTCTATCCGAAAGGGCTATGGTGTTTTCAAGAATGTGCTCTGAAAATGTTAGTCCTTCTCTTTCGGACGTATTGTCACGACGTGGTTTTCGCTTACTGCGGGGTCGTTCTCCCAGGAAGGCAAACGCATCACTCCGGACAGGACTTGCAGGTAGGGACATGATTTCATTTTAAGAAACAATCAACGAGATACAAAACAGAAGACAACCCGAAGGCAAGCGTGCCTATCGCACGCGGAAGCTAAGGCAAAAACTTAGGACATGAAACTATAGACATGAACCTCCCGAAACTGTGGCATGAAACAAACACGAAACTGTGGCATGAAACAACTAGCATTAACTATGGCATAGAACAAACACGAAACTGTGGCATGAAACAAACACGAAACTGTGGCATGAAACAACTAGCATTAACTATGGCATAGAACAAACACGAAACTGTGGCATGAAACAACACGAAACTGTGGCATGAAACAACTAGCATTAACTATGGCATAGAACAAACACGAAACTGTGGCATGAAACAACACGAAACTGTGGCATGAAACAACTAGCATTAACTATGGCATAGAACAAACACGAAACTGTGGCATGAAACAAACATGAAACTGTGGCATGAAACAACTAGCATTAACTATGGCATAGAACAAACATGAAACTGTGGCATGAAACAAACACGAAACTGTGGCATGAAACAACTAGCATTAACTATGGCATAGAACAAACACAAAACTGTGGCACGAAACAAACACAAAACTGTGGCATGAAACAACTAGCATTAACTATGGCATAGAACAAACACAAAACTGTGGCACGAAACAAACACGAAACTGTGGCATGAAACAAACATGAAACTGTGGCATGAGACAACTAGCATTAATTATGGCATAGAACAAACACGAAACTGTGGCCTGAAACAAACACGAAATTGTGGCATGAAACAAACACGAAACTGTGGCATGAAACAACTAGCATTAACTATGGCATAGAACAAACACGAAACTGTGGCATGAAACAAACACAAAACTGTGGCACGAAACAACTAGCATTAACTATGGCATAGAACAAACACAAAACCGTGGCACAAAACAAACACAAAACTGTGGCATGAAACAAATACGAAACTGTGGCATGAAACAACTAGCATTAACTATGGCATAGAACAAACACAAAACTGTGGCATGAAACAAACACGAAACTGTGGCATGAAACAACTAGCATAAACTATGGCATAGAACAAACACAAAACTGTGGCATGAAACAAACACAAAACTGTGGCATGAAACAACTAGCATTAACTATGGCATAGAACAAACAAGAAACTGTGGCATGAAACAAACACGAAACTGTGGCATGAAACAACTAGCATTAACTATTTCATAGAACAAACACGAAACTGTGGCATGAAACCAATACGAAACTGTGGCATGAAACAACTAAGACTTACGTAGTCCAGGCATGAGGCAAACAACTAATGACGCCAGGATGACTGACTGGCAAAGGCAGGCTTAAATAGTCCTCTGATTAGCAGCAGGTGCGGCATCCCAAACACCAGAGGCAGGTGAAAATCAAAAGTAGCCATGGTAACTAAAACAAACTCAGGTGTCAAACAGGAACTAAAAGAGTCCAAAACTAACAGAACATAACAAAAACATGATCCGGACCACGGATCATGACACGTATCAACTGTAGTACTGGCGACAAGATGAGACCAAACCAATCGGAGCGTAATGTTTAGTATCGTAGCCATTGATTGGCTGAGCCTCAGGCAGCATTAACATATTGGACTAAACAAGTGTAAAGCTGACTATGTGGAAGTTATTTCATGTTGAGAGGGCTTCCTCTCTGGCCTTTCCCTCTTCTTTATCTCTCCTGGTTGCTTCTTATTTTTGGTCTTGTCTTAAATTGGTTTGCTCGGGGCTGTTTTCCTGGTCTCAAACTGAGCCCGATCAATGTTCTAGTTCTGGCCACCCTGCGAGTGCATGTCTGTTCTTGGACAAGTTTGTACTGAAAATGTAATGGTGTTGTACTTTTTTAAGTGCAATGAATATAAACTTCAATCGATCAATAACAATTAGGGCCGTCAAATAACTAATTTTAGGAATCACTTTTGGGAATTTTGGACCACCATCCGCCGCCTCAGGAAGGGGAAGCAGTGCACTATCAACACCGTGTATGGCGAGGATGGTGTTCTGCTGACCTCGACTGCGGATGTTGTGGATCGGTGGAGGGAATACTTCGAAGACCTCCTCAATCCCACCAACACGTCTTCTTATGAGGAAGCAGTGCCTGGGGAGTCTGTGGTGGGCTCTCCTATTTCTGGGGCTGAGGTTGCTGAGGTAGTTAAAAAGCTCCTCGGTGGCAAGGCCCCAGGGGTAGATGAGATCCGCCCGGAGTTCCTTAAGGCTCTGGATGCTGTGGGGCTGTCTTGGTTGACAAGACTCTGCAGCATCGCGTGGACATCGGGGGCGGTACCTCTGGATTGGCAGACCGGGGTGATGGTTCCTCTCTTTAAGAAGGGGAACCGGAGGGTGTGCTCTAACTATCGTGGGATCACACTCCTCAGCCTTCCCGGTAAGGTCTATTCAGGTGTACTGGAGAGGAGGCTACGCCGGATAGTCGAACCTCGGATTCAGGAGGAACAGTGTGGTTTTCGTCCTGGTTGTGGAACTGTGGACCAGCTCTATACTCTCGGCAGGGTCCTTGAGGGTGCATGGGAGTTTGCCCAACCAGTCTACATGTGTTTTGTGGACTTGGAGAAGGCATTCGACCGTGTCCCTCGGGAAGTCCTGTGGGGAGTGCTCGGAGAGTATGGGGTATCGGACTGTCTGATTGTGGCAGTCCGCTCCCTGTATGCTCAGTGCCAGAGCTTGGTCCGCATTGCCGGCAGTAAGTCGGACACGTTTCCAGTGAGGGTTGGACTCCGCCAAGGCTGCCCTTTGTCACCTATTCTGTTCATAACTTTTATGGACAGAATTTCTAGGCGCAGTCAAGGCATTGAGGGGATCTGGTTTGGTGGCTGCAGGATTAGGTCTCTGCTTTTTGCAGATGATGTGGTCCTGATGGCTTCATCTGGCCAGGATCTTCAGCTCTCACTGGATCGGTTCGCAGCTGAGTGTGAAGCGACTGGGATGAGAATCAGCACCTCCAAGTCCGAGTCCATGGTTCTCGCCCGGAAAAGGGTGGAGTGCCATCTCCGGGTTGGGGAGGAGATCTTGCCCCAAGTGGAGGAGTTCAAGTACCTCAGAGTCTTGCTCACGAGTGAGGGAAGAGTGGATCGTGAGATCGACAGGCGGATCGGTGCGGCGTCTTCAGTAATGCGGACGCTGTATCGATCCGTTGTGGTGAAGAAGGAGCTGAGCCGGAAGGCAAAGCTCTCAATTTACCGGTCGATCTACGTTCCCATCCTCACCTATGGTCATGAGCTTTGGGTTATGACCGAAAGGACAAGATCACGGGTACAAGCGGCCGAAATGAGTTTCCTCCGCCGGGTGGTGGGTCTCTCCCTTAGAGATAGGGTGAGAAGCTCTGCCATCCGGGGGGAGCTCAAAGTAAAGCCGCTGCTCCTCCACATCGAGAGGAGCCAGATGAGGTGGTTCGGGCATCTGGTCAGGATTCCACCCGAACGCCTCCCTAGGGAGGTGTTTAGGGCACGTCCGACCGGTAGGAGGCCGCGGGGAAGACCCAGGACACGTTGGGAAGACTATGTCTCCCGGCTGGCCTGGGAACGCCTCGGGGTCCCACAGGAAGAGCTGGACGAAGTGGCTGGAGAGAGGGAAGTCTGGGCTTCCCTGCTTAGGCTGCTGCCCCCGCGACCCGACCTCGGATAAGCGGAAGAAGATGGATGGATGGATGGACTTTTGGGAATTTTGATTAATCGCGATTAATCACAGGTGGTTACTTGCTTGCGTAATTCAAATTTGCCTAAATATATTTGTACACAAATGCAATTTTATTGTCAGAATATAAATAACGCCTGTAAAAAAGTTTAAATTAATAGAATAAAATTGCTTGTCCAAATATCGAGGTTATTTTTTTCAAGTTAATTTTAATTATGCATGCAAGTAATTTACTAAAATTCATCAAAATTCAAAATTGTGATGAGTAGGATTTTTTTTCTATTATTTGTTAGGTCGTGGTTGCATGGTGATGCATGGAGCATTCTCCCAGGATGCAGACAGAACTCCGGAGGCAAAGTGCAGGTAAGGAAATTATTTAATGTCCATAAATCCGACAGCTAAAGCTTAGCAAAAGGAAAACAGGCATAGGAATGGAAAAGGTAACGGCGTAACGTGTTGCATGGAAGCAAATAAGACGGCCAGACCGAGTGTGGCGAAAGGCAGGAATAAATAGCTCTCTGATTAGGGCCTGGGAGCAGGTGAGCATCCTGAACACTAACCAGAGGCAGGTGAAAATAATCAGCACCCATGGCAAACAAGAAACACAAACCCAGGAGTGCTGAAACAGAACTAAGGGAGTCTTAAACTAAAACAAAACATGATCCGGGCAATGGATCATCACATTACCGTTTGAAAGCTCTAATTTTAACACTGAAATTTAATATTGCATACTTGCCAACTTTGAGACCTCCGATTTCGGGAGGAGGGGGGGGGGGGGGGGGGGGGCGTGGTTGGGGGCGTGGTTAAGATATATATATATATGAAATACTTGACTTTCAGTGAATTCTAGCTATATATATATATATATATATATATATATATATATAAAATAAATACTTGAATTTCAGTGTTCATTTATTTACACATATACACACACATAACACTCATCTACTCATTGTTGAGTTAAGGGTTGAATTGTCCATCCTTGTTCTATTGTCTGTCACTATTTCAGAACACACACATTATACAAATATACATTATAAAATCAATAAGAAAAGGGGAGTATAAGTCGCACCCCCTGGCCAAACTATGAAAAAAACTGCGACTTATAGTCCGAAAAATACGGTATGTGTTTTTAAATCAGCATTTTTTTATGTAGAACAATATGATTTTCAGATACGCTGGCATTTGCTACAAAAAGGTCAACAGGCTGCACTTTAATTTGGATATTTGAGAATTTAGGATTGCTCAAAAATAATCGATCATCAATTTATTCGGGTTGGTTTAACTGTAATGCACAAAGTACCCCAAAAGGTAGATGCAGCTACAGTTTCACGACACTTTCACCCACTTGAGTTTCGGTCTAAGCCAGTGGTTCTTAACCTGGGTTCTATCGAACTCAGGGGTTCGGCGGAGGTCAAAACACACCCGACTCATCGTGTAAATAAAAACTTCTCCCTATCGGCGTATTACGGATACGGCAACAGCAGAAGTCAGACTGATTTGCAGGTGTGTAATTTGTTGTGAGTTTATGCACTGTGTTGGTTTTGTTCTTTGAACAAGGTGATGTTCATGCACGGTTCATTTTGTGCACCAGTTCAAAAACATGGTAACACTTTAGTATGGGGAACATATTCACCATTAATTAGTTGCTTATTAACATGCAAATTAGTAACATATCGGCTCTTAACTAGTCATTATTAAGTACTTATTAATGCCTTATTCGGTATGGCCTTATTATAACCCTAACCCTAACCAAATAACTCTAAATTAAGTCTTTGTTACTTAGAATATGTTCCCCTCGTGTCTAAAAAACTTTGAATTAAGTCTTTGTTACTTAGAACTCAGTTGGTCCAGAACCCGGCAGCACGACTTTTAAAGTTAAAGTTAAAGTTAAAGTACCAATGATTGTCACACACACACACTAGGTGTGGCGAAATTATTCTCTGCATTTGACCCATCAAACTTGATCACCCCCTGGGAGGTGAGGGGAGCAGTGGGCAGCAGCAGTGGCCGCGCCCGGGAATCATTTCTGGTGATTTAACCCCCAATTCCAACCCTTGATACTGAGTGCCAAGCAGGGAGGCAATGGGTCCCATTTTTTTTTATAGTCTTTGGTATGACTCGGCCGGGGTTTGAACTCACAACCTACCGATCTCAGGGCGGACACTCTAACCACTAGGCCACTGAGTAGGGGCCAGGAAACGACAGCATATAACCCCAATTCTTCAGAGTTTGCACTAACTCCCTGTTCGTCTTAGAATTGATTTTAAAACCTTGCTGTTTGTTTTTAAAGGGGAACATTATCACAATTTCAGAATTGTTAAAACCATTAAAAATCAGTTCCCAGTGGCTTATTATATTTTTCAAAGTTTTTTTTCAAAATTTTACCCATCACGCAATATCCCTAAAAAAAAGCTTCAAAGTGCCTGATTTTAACCACCCGTCCATTTTCCTGTGACGTCACATAGTGATGCCAACACAAACAAACATGGCGGAAAGAACAGCAAGCTATAGCGACATTAGCTCGGATTCAGACTCGGATTTCAGCGGCTTAAGCGATTCAACAGATTACGCATGTATTGAAACGGATGGTTGTAGTGTGGAGGCAGGTGGCGAAAACGAAATTGAAGAAGAAACTGAAACTATTGAGCCATATCGGTTTGAACCGTATGCAAGCGAAACCGACGAAAACGACACGACAGCCCGCGACACGGGAGAAAGCGAGGACGAATTCGGCGATCGCCTTCTAACCAACGATTGGTATGTGTTTGTTTGGCATTAAAGGAAACTAACAACTATGAACTAGGTTTACAGCATATGAAATACATTTGGCAACAACATGCACTTTGAGAGTGCAGACAGCCCAATTTTCATCAGTTAATATATTCTGTAGACATACCCTCATCCACGCTCTTTTCCTGAAAGCTGATCTGTCCAGTTTTGGAGTTGATGTCAGCAGGCCAGGGAAGCTAGGGTCGATAGCTCGCTCGTCTGCGGGAACAAACTGCCGCCATTGCTTGCCGTGCTAGCGAGGTCCTTTGTCCCTGAATTGCTCACACACTCCGGCATATTCAATGGGGGTCTGGCGGCAGATTTCTTTGACTTTATCGTTGGAAATGCATCTGCTTTGAGTGTCGCAGGATATCCACACATTCTTGCCATCTCCGTCGTAGCATAGCTTTCGTCGGTAAAGTGTGCGGAACAAACGTCCAATTTCTTGCCACTTTCGCATCTTTGGGCCACTGGTGCAACTTGAATCCGTCCCTGTTCGTGTTGTTACACCCTCCGACAACACACCGACGAGGCATGATGTCTCCAAGGTACGGAAAACAGTCGAAAAAAACGGAAAATAACAGAGCTGATTTGACTCGGTGTTTGAGAAAATGGCGGATTGCTTCCCGATGTGACGAGAGCGAATATTAGAAATGCATTTAATTCGCCAAAATTCACCCATTTAGAGTTCGGAAATCGGTTAAAAAATATATGATCTTTTTTCTGCAACATCAAGGTATATATTGACGCTTACATAGGTCTGGTGATAATGTTCCCCTTTAAAGCTTTACATGGACTGGCACCTCAGTATATCTCGGACCTCATCCAAATTTACACTCCCGCGCGCGCTCTGAGGTCCGAGAGCCAGCTCCAGCTCGTGGTGCC
This sequence comes from Nerophis lumbriciformis, assembly GCF_033978685.3. NCBI lineage: Eukaryota > Metazoa > Chordata > Actinopteri > Syngnathiformes > Syngnathidae > Nerophis > Nerophis lumbriciformis. The sequence continues at coordinate 4,636,079 of NC_084552.2, read as the reverse complement.
CAAGACCAGACTTAAATCCAGGGGAGACAGGGCCTTCTCTGGAACACTCTGCCCCTCCATGTTCGAACTGCTCCCACAGTGGAGTGTTTTAAGTCTCGTCTTAAGACCCACTTTTATTCTTTGGCTTTTAACACTACGTGAGTTGTGTGGTCCTCTGTCCTCTGTGTTTTTTATACATTTTAATTGGTTTTACCCTTTAAATCGTTTTTAATCATATTTATTTTTATACTGTTTTTATATTGGTTTTATATTTATTTATTTTTTGTTTTTTATTCAGTCATTGGTGGAGCTAAGGATAATATTTTAATATTGTTTTTAATATTGTTTTTAAAGGGGAACATTATCACCAGACCTATGTAAGCGTCAATATATACCTTGATGTTGCAGGAAAAAAGACCATATATTTTTTTAACTGATTTCCGAACTCTAAATGGGTGAATTTTGGCGAATTAAACGCCTTTCTAATATTCGCTCTCGGAGCGATGACGTCACATCGGGAAGCAATCCGCCATTTTCTCAAACACCGAGTCAAATCAGCTCTGTTATTTTCCGTTTTTTTCGACTGTTTTCCGTACCTTGGAGACATCATGCCTCGTCGGTGTGTTGTCGGAGGGTGTAACAACACCAACAGGGACGGATTCAAGTTGCACCAGTGGCCCAAAGATGCGAAAGTGGCAAGAAATTGGACGTTTGTTCCGCACACTTTACCGACGAAAGCTATGCTACGACAGAGATGGCAAGAATGTGTGGATATCCTGCGACACTCAAAGCAGATGCATTTCCAACGATAAAGTCAAAGAAATCTGCCGCCAGACCCCCATTGAATCTGCCGGAGTGTGTGAGCAATTCAGGGACAAAGGGCCTCTGGTAGCACGGCTAGCAATGGCGGCGGTTTGTTCCCGCAGACGAGCGAGCTAAACCCCCTGGATGTCTTGGCTCACACCGAAGATGATCAAGAGAAGAATATCGACCCTAGCTTCCCTGGCCTGCTGACATGAGGGTATGTCTACATCCATCCATCCATCCATCCATCCATCTTCTTCCGCTTATCTGAGGTCGGGTCGCGGGGGCAGCAGCTTAAGCAGGGAAGCCCAGACTTTCCTCTCCCCAGCCACTTCGTCAAGCTCCTCCCGGGGGATCCCGAGGCGTTCCCAGGCCAGCCGGGAGAGATAGTCTTCCCAGCGTGTCCTGGGTCTTCCCCGTGGCCTCCTACCGGTCGGACGTGCCCGAAACACCTTCCTAGGGAGGCGTTCGGGTGGCATCCTGACCAGATACCCGAACCACCTCATCTGGCTCCTCTCGATGTGGAGGAGCAGCGGCTTTACTTTGAGCTCCCCCCGGATGACAGAGCTTCTCACCCTATCTCTAAGGGAGAGCCCCGCCACTCGGCGGAGGAAACTCATTTCGGCCGCCTGTACCCGTGATCTTGTCCTTTCGGTCATAACCCAAAGCTCATGACCATAGGTGAGGATGGGAACGTAGATCGACCGGTAAATCGAGAGCTTTGCCTTCCGGCTCAGCTCCTTCTTCACCACAACGGATCGATACAGCGTCCGCATTACTGAAGATGCCGCACCGATCCGCCTGTCGATCTCACGATCCACTCTTCCCCCACGCGTGAACAAGACTCCGAGGTACTTGAACTCCTCCACTTGGGGCAAGATCTCCTCCCCAACCCGGAGATGGCACTCCACACTTTTCCGGAAAGAACCATGGACTCGGACTTGGAGGTGCTGATTCTCATCCCAGTCGCTTCACACTCGGCTGCGAACCGATCCAGTGAGAGCTGAAGATCTTGGCCGGAGGAAGCCATCAGGACCACATCATCTGCAAATAGCAGAGACCTAATCCTGCAGCCACCAAACCAGATCCCCTCAACGCCCTGACTGCGCCTAGAAATTCTGTCCATAAAGGTTATGAACAGAATGGGTGACAAAGGGCAGCCTTGGCGGAGTCCAACCCTCACTGGAAACGTGTCCGACTTACTGCCGGCAATGCGGACAAAGCTCTGACACTGATCATACAGGGAGCGGACTGCCACAATAAGACAGTCCGTTACCCCATACTCTCTGAGCACTCCCCACAGGACTTCCCGGGGTACACGGTCGAATGCCTTCTCCAAGTCCACAAAGCACATGTAGACTGGTTGGGCAAACTCCCATGCACCCTCAAGGACCCTGCCGAGAGTATAGAGCTGGTCCACAGTTCCACGACCAGGACGAAAACCACACTGTTCCTCCTGAATCCGAGGTTCGACTATCCGGCGTAGTCTCCTCTCCAGTACACCTGAATAGACCTTACCGGGAAGGCTGAGGAGTGTGATCCCACGATAGTTAGAGCACACCCTCCGGTTCCCCTTCTTAAAGTTGTCTACAGAATATATTAATTGATGAAAATTGGGCTGTCTGCACTCTCAAAGTGCATGTTGTTGCCAAATGTATTTCATATGCTGTAAACCTAGTTCATAGTTGTTAGTTTCCTTTAATGCCAAACAAACACATACCAATCGTTGGTTAGAAGGCGATCGCCGAATTTCTCCCGTGTCGCTGGCTGTCGTGTCGTTTTCGTCGGTTTCGCTTGCATACGGTTCAAACCGATATGGCTCAATAGCTTCAGTTTCTTCTTCAATTTCGTTTTCGCTACCTGCCTCCACACTACAACCATCCGTTTCAATACATGCGTAATCTGTTGAATCGCTTAAGCCGCTGAAATCCGAGTCTGAATCCGAGCTAATGTCGCTATAGCTTGCTGTTCTTTCCGCCATGTTTGTTTGTGTTGGCATCACTATGTGACGTCACAGGAAAATGGACGGGTGTTTATAACGATGGTTAAAATCAGGCACTTTGAAGCTTTTTTTAGGGATATTGCGTGATGGGTAAAATTTTGAAAAAAACTTCGAAAAATATAATAAGCCACTGGGAACTGATTTTTAAAGGTTTTAACCCTTCTGAAATTGTGATAATGTTCCCCTTTAATATTGTTGTGCAGCACTTTGGAAGCATTTTTGTTGTTTAAATGTGCTATATAAATAAAGTGGATTGGATTGGATTGGATTTAGAATATGTTCCCCATACTAAAGTGCAGAGGTGGGTAGAGTAGCCAGAAATTGTACTCAAGTAAGAGTACTGTTACTTTAGAGATTTATTACTCAAGTAAAAGTAAGGAGTAGTCACCCAAATATTTACTTGAGTAAAAGTAAAAAGTATGTTGTGAAAAAACTACTCAAGTACTGAGTAACTGATGAGTAACATACACACACATATCATATATATATATATATATATATATATATATGTCTTAATAAGGTTATCCAAAAAATAGTGCTCGATACCGTAGTAGAGCGCAATATATGTATGTGTCTCCCTCAATCATCAGGAGAATCTCCTGATGATTGAGGGAACCCCTCATGAAACAGGCCTGTAGAGATGAAGTAGTCTTGTGATTTTTTCCCCCCACACATACATATATATATATATATATATATATGTATATATATATATATATATATATATATATATATATATATATATATGTATATATATATATATATATATATATATATATATATATATATATATATATACATATACATTGATATATATACAGTATATAATATATATGTATTTATTTTGCTGTTTTTGTTTACATGTTAAAGGTGTTTTAATGAATATACATGCATGTTTAACATATAGATTCCTTTCTTTCATGAAGACAAGAATATAAGTTGGTGTATTACCTGATTCTGATGACTTGCGTTGATTGTAATCAGACAGTAGTGATGATAACGTCCACGTTTTCAAATGGAGGAGAAGAAAAGTTCCTCCTTTCTGCCTAATACCACATGAAAGTGGTGGGTTTTTGGCATCTTATTTGTCCAGCTTCCATATTCGTTTTTATACACTTTACAAGAAATACATTGGCGTCAAACTCCGTAGCTTGCTAGCTTGTTTGCGATTGGCTTTCGGAGACTCTTATTTTGAAAGCGCAGGCGCGATGGAGCGGCACTTTTATTGTGAAGACAGGAACGTCCTCATGTGCGGTCAGTCTTTAGGCTTTTGACGGGATGTACGGTTGAAATAAAAAAAGTATCTTTTTTCCTTCACACTTTTCATTTATTGATTGGAACTTTTATTATTAGATTGCACAGTACAGTATATATTCCGTACAATTGACCACTAAATGGTAACACCCCAATAAGTTTTTCAACTTGTTTAAGTCAGGTCATGTGACCACCTGGCTCTGTTTGATTGGTCCAACGTCACCAGTGACTGCATCTGATTGGTGGAACGAATTGCAACGTCACCAGTAAGGCAGGCACTTTGAAGGTCTGTCTGACAGACCAAAACAAACAAAGCGTGCATTAACAGATCGATAAAAATTAGTAGCGAGTAGCGAGCTGAATGTAGATAAAAGTAGCGGAGTAAAAGTAGCGTTCCTTCTCTATAAATATACTCAAGTAAAAGTAAAAGTATGTTGCATTAAAACTACTCTTAGAAGTACAATTTATCCCAAAAGTTACTCAAGTAGATGTAACGGAGTAAATGTAGCGCGTTACTACCCACCTCTGGTAAAGTGTTACCAAAAACATAACTTTGTCTTGAATTTGAAAAAAACAACATTTTATTTTTCACTAAAGAAGGGTTCGGTGAATGCGCATATGAAACTGGTGGGGTTCGGTACCTCCAACAAGGCTAAGTACCACTGCTCTAAGCCCTTAAAAAAAAACACTTTTACAAAATAGAGTTTTAAGCCACACGAGTCAGTCGGATTTAACGGGTCTCAAATTAAAAGAGATAATTAGCCTCGCGTTTTTGCTCCCAATGTGTCAAAGCGCTGGCCTAATTGCCTCATCATGTCATTACGACGTCGACACGCAGGGCGGGAGCGACGCTAGGTGTGTTGAAATAACTAATGGCTCGCCCCACGCTGGTGCCAAAATATCCCGGAACACCATCAGACCGCTCCACACGACATACGGGGCGCCGACGCTTGACTGGTTGGATTAATGCGATGGGAAAGGTTTCTATTTTTTTTTTTTTATGGTGATTTCAGCATGTGTACCCCAAATGGCTCCGGAAATTAAAAAGCTGACTAAACCGACTCCAGGCAATTAAAATGCACCGCTGATAGTGAAAATGACATCAGATATCTTACATTTATCTATTACTATTCTATTTTTCCATCAATTTTTACTCCTTTATTCATACTTGCCAACCCTCCCGAATTTTCCGGGAGACTCCCGAAATTCAGCGCCTCTCCCGAAAACCTCCCGGGACATTTTCATGCGGACCTGAGTGAGCACAGCCTTTTTTCAAGACAGGAGGACAACAGGGTGACAAGAACTAAATCATCCAGACTAGAGATAAATTGTATTATTATGTTTTTCTTACCTACAAATAAATATATTTATTAATTAAAGCTGCAAGCAGCGTTGTTCGGGCCCGCGTATTTGGCAGGTGCTAGTCCTAAGTGTCCCAATACTTTTGTCTACTTGTAGTCTGAAGTGTCCCAAGACTTTTGTCTAGTGTACCTACCTTGTCTGCATTGTGTGGGCACGTTGGTGCTTCCTGCTTTTAAGCAGCCATCTTAAAAAAAACAGCATTGCAGCAGCATCAGCGCAGCGGGTCTTTGAAGGGTCATAAAATCAAAACCGGAGCAGTTATAAAAAAAAGCGGTTCTGTTGTTGTAATCACAAGGGTTCAATCTCTCTCCTGTGCTAGTTTGAAGGCGAAACGACAAACGCGCTCAGAGGAGTTCGTTTTTGAAGGAAGGTGACCGGTTTTTACAAAAAATTTGTTTTGAAGGGGGAATAGCAAACTTCCTGTTGATTTTTGTCTAAGTGAGACCTACGGAGAGGTTTTTGTTTCATGTCTCTCCGACCTTCCCAGTGGGAGTTACAGGCAGTTTTGTAATTTTTTTCTTCCCTGGAGCAGTTTTTTCTCAGTTTTATTCAAAAATTGCTGTAGAGGGCAATTTTTAAATTTGGGGTTAGGTTTCTTTATTAGATCGCAATTTTTGCCAGTCCTGATGTGTGCGTTGAGTTCGGTGAGTTTTGAAGCGTGTTAAAGGGGTCAAATTACAGCTCAAATAAGCAAAACTGACTGTTTTTAGTACTTTTTTGTCTTGAAGGGGGAATTGCCAACTTCCTGTTGATTTTAGCCCGAGGATGTAGATCTAAGTCAGACCTACATAAAGGTTTTTGTTTCATGTCTCTCCGACCTTCCTAGTGGGAGTTACAGGCAGCGTAGTTTTGTATTCTTCCTAGGGGGCGCTAGAGCGCAATTTTGAGTTTTGAGGTTTGTTTTTTTTATTAAAAGGCAATTTTCGCAGGTCCTGATGTGTGGGTCAAATATGGTGAGTTTTGAAGCATGTTAAGTGGGTCAAATTAGTGCTCAAAGAGGCGGCGGAAGAAGAAAGAAAGAATAATAATAAAACCTTACAATTTCAATAGGTCCTTATGTCCCATTGCATAAGGACTCCCTGTGGGAGTCCTTTTGCAATGGGCCGTGCAGGCCCTAATTAAAAAAAACAAATAATTTGGCCACTATTGAGTCTGTCCAGAAGAGTGTAAGAGGTGTCCAATTCTCAGCGTGTCCCCCGGACGAGCCCCCAATTTGTTGCGTTTTGGACCAGTTGTTCCTCCCAGGGAATTCAAGTCACAATTCGCTCCCAAGTTCTTTCCGACACTTAAAGCTGAGTTGAAAAACCACCAGAGACAGAATAGGTATTTTGTTGTATATTCTCAAAGCTTTGCCAATATACATTGATTGAGACCAGTCTAACCCTAGAACATTCTATTGCGCCTCCCAAAATGGTCTGTCTTCCCGATCCCACCACCCTCTCTCTCGTCCCATCTCTGTAGACAAAACAAATGCTAGTCAAAACACATTCCAAAGAACTCAAGGTTAACACACACAGTATATTTGCAGACAGAGCGGCAAGAGAAGAAATGGAAAACACGAGCTGTTTTCAAATATGACTATGAAATAAAAGAAGTACAACTTAAATTCGGATATATGTAAATATCTGCCTCCGACAATAAATAAATAAATTTTTACTATATTTTGCTAAAAACATCAAAATTAATTGTATTTTTATTTGTATTTTTTCTGACTCCTTATTACATCCAGCCATAGAATTATAAATTAAAATAAACATATTTGAAATAATTAATTTTAAATGATCATAGTAATTCATTTAAAATGACCATATTTAATTATTAAAATAATTGCTTTGTTTATGAACAACTTTAGCATTTTATTCCTTACATTTTGAAGCTCTCAGAAGCCAAGTTATGTTATATTCCTTAAGATTCGTTTATGCAAGTTTGAAGTATCAATTATCTAAACACAGTTTTTTTTGCATATTTTCAGGACTTTTTTTTCAGGATTTTTCGGACTATAAGTCGCAGTTTTTTTCATAGTTTGGCCGGGCTCCAGTGTGACTTATATATGTTTTTTTTCCTTTTTTATTATGCATTTTCGGCAGGTGCGACTTATACTTCGAAAAATACGGTATATATATATATATATATGTATATATATATATATATATATATATATATATATATATATATATATATATATATATATATATATATATATATATATATATATATACCTACTCAGTGGCCTAGTGGTTAGAGTGTCCGCCCTGAGATCGGTAGGTTGTGGGTTCAAACCCCGGCCGAGTCATACCAAAGACTATACAAATGGGACCCATTACCTCCCTGCTTGGCACTCAGTATCAAGGGTTGGAATTGGGGGTTAAATCACCAAAAATGATTCCCGGGCGCGGCCACCGCTGCTGCCCACTGCTCCCCTCACCTCCCAGGGGGTGATCAAGGGTGATGGGTTAAATGCAGAGAATAATTTCGCCACACCTAGTGTGTGTGTGTGACAATCATTGGTACTTTAACTTTAACTTTATATATATATATATATATATATATATATATATATATATATATATATATATATATATATATATATATATATATATATATATGTATGGAATGCTTGACTTGGTGAATTCTAGCTGTCAATATACTCCTCCCCTCTTAACCACGCCCCCAAACCCCCAACCCCCCACCTTCCGAAATCGGAGGTCTCAAGGTTGGCAACATTGGCGTTGTTAGGCCTATTTTAGGGGGGCTCAAGCCCCCCTAAAATATTCTTAAGCCCCCCTAAATAACTTGGTGTTTTTTTTGTTTTTTTTAACAAATAAATGCCGACATATTCATTATAAAGTGGCCCAAATATGAGTTTAAATAAATAATCATATAACCTGTTATTATTCACTCAGTTTCCCCTCACTTCGTAGCGTAAGGTAGAGAGCCCCTTTCGTGCGTCGGTATCCAATCCATTCCACTTGTTCATATAGAAAATGCCCACATCACTCAAATTCCGGCCCGCATTTTCTCTGCGACCTTGCTTGCGGTCCTGCAGGTGTACGAAGCACATTATCTTCCTTTACAATGAGTGAAGCTGCACAAAACCTTGTGTGTGCAATTGTAAATCATTTATTTTTTAAGTTTTGTGTTTCTTGTAGAATCTATATAAAGTAATATACATAAGCCTATTGTTAAAATAATGAAAAAAAACATCATTAATGTCATGACTTGGTCCTGGGTGTGTGCTTTTCCGGGATGCAACGGAAAGTTGGCTCGGGCGAGACGGGAATGAAGGTACATGATTTATTTATATTTATCAAAAAAAAAGGAATAAACGAAAGCGCGCACAGTGGCGGAGAATAAACTATGAAACCAAAAGACTATAGCAAAAAGTACAAATGAAAAGCACGCACAGTGGCGGAGAACAAACTATGAAAAACAAAAAGACTATAAACATGGAACAAAAACTTACTTTGACAAGGGACATGAAGCAGGATCTTAAGAGGAATGGACAGAGCATAAATGTGGTGAGGTCGTCAGAACGACAAACTGAAAAGACTGAACTTAAATACTATGGACATGATTAGTGAAAGCAGGTGCGTGACTTAAAACGTGAAACAGGTGCGTGACGTGACAGGTGAAAACTAATGGTTGCTATGGTGACAAAACAAAAGTGCACAAAAAGTCCAAAACCCAAAACGAACATGACCAAAACAAAAACATGATCACATGTGTTTCTTGTAGAATCTATATAAAGTAATATACATAAGCCTATTGTTAAAATAATGAAAAAAAACATCATTAAATATATTTGTTTTATTGTATTGTTACATTAATAGCTGTTTTATTATTATAGGATGGCTTGTTAAACATTTAATAGGATTTTCAGAGGGAGGAAAAACCAAGACATTTAATATAAAATGTAAAATGAATAAATACATAAAAAGAAAAAGAAAATATATGGTTAAAAGCCATCGTCCCGGGGAGCATTTCATTTCGTCCCGTGCATTTTTTTTAAATACCGTATTTTCCGCACCATAAGCCGCCCCGTGTTATAAGCCGCGCCTTCAATGAACGGCATATTTCAAAACTTTGTCCACCTATAAGCCGCCCCGTGTTATAAGCCGCATCTAACTGCGCTAAAGGAATGTCAAAAAAACAGTCAGATAGGTCAGTCAAACTTTAATAATATATTAAAAACCAGCGTTCTAACAACTCTGTTCACTCCCAAAATGTACGCAAATGTGCAATCACAAACATAGTAAAATTCAAAATAGTGCAGAGCAATAGCAACATAATGTTGCTCGAACGTTAATGTCACAACACACAAAATAAACATAACGCTCACTTTCTGAAGTTATTCTTCATTCATAAATCCCTCGAATTCTTCTCCTTCGTTGTCCGAATTGAAAAGTTGGGCGAATGTGGGATCCAAAATGGCCGGCTCCGTCTCGTCGAAGTAATCGGAGTCAGTGTCGCTGTTGTCCAGCAGTTCTGTGAATCCTGCCTTTCGGAAAGCTCGGACCACAGTTGTGACCGAAATATCCGCCCAGGCATTTACGATCCACTGGCAGATGTTGGCGTATGTCGTCCGGCGCTGTCTCCCTGTCTTAGTGAAGGTGTGTTCGCCTTCGGTCATCCATTGTTCCCACGCCGTTCGCAGTCGTGCTTTGTTGACACCAATATCCAGCGGTTGGAGTTCTTTGGTTAATCCACCCGGAATGACGGCGAGTGTTGTATTTGTGTGCTTCACTTGTTTTTTGACACCATCTGTGATGTGGGCGCGCATGGAGTCGTATATCAACATGGACGGAGCTGCGTGAAAAAAGCCACCCGGCCTCTTCGCGTAAACTTCCCTTAACCACTCGCTCATCTTTTCTTCATCCATCCATCCCTTCGAGTTCGCTTTTATGATGACGCCGGCTGGAAAGGTCTCTTTTGGCAAGGTCTTCCTTTTGAATATCACCATGGGTGGAAGTTTCTGGCCATTAGCATGGCAAGCTAGAACCACAGTGAAGGACGACTTCTCATTCCCTGTGGTGCGAATATTCACCGTACGTGCTCCCGTTGTATCCACAGTGCGGTTCACAGGAATATCAAAAGTCAGTGGAACCTCGTCCATGTTGATAATGTTCTCTGGCCGGATCTTTTTTTCAGCTATCTTGTTTTTACAATATGCACGGAAAGTAGCCAGCTTTTCTTGAAAGTCTTTAGGCAGTTGCTGTGAAATAGTAGTCCGTGTGCGGATGGAGAGATTGCGTCTTTTCATGAACCGGAAACACCAAGAAGCACCACCTTTAAAATCATCCAGGTGAAGTTCGCTTGCTAGCGCTGTTGCCTTCATTCGAATAGTGATGGTGCTGACACTTCTGCTTGCTGCTCTCTGCTCAACAACCCACTGTTCGAGTTTGTCCTCCAACAGTTGCCATCTTGCTTTGTTCCCTCGGAAACTCTGTTTTGTCTTCTTTACCTGGCGCAGGTCATCTTCTTGCTTCCTCCACCTACGCACCATTGATTCATTTATGTTATATTCTCTTGCTGCTGCTCTATTTCCGTGTTCTTCGGCATGACTTATTGCCTTAAGTTTAAATTCTGCGTTATACGCGTGTCGCTTAGTAGGAGCCATTTTGTGGTCTTTACAGATGTAAACACACAAAGGAAATGAAACGTAATATCCGCGCGCTTCTTCTTCTTCTTCTACGCGGGCGGGTGGTTGCTTACAGTAGAAGAAGAAGCGCTTCCTGTTCTATGGGGGCGGGTGCTTACCTTGGCGGTTGCTTGCGTAGAAGAAGAAGCACTTCCTCTTCTACGGGGAAAAAAGATGGCGGCTGTTTACCGTAGTTGCGAGACCGAAACTTTATGAAAATGAATCTTAATATTAATCCATATATAAAGCGCACCGGGTTATAAGCCGCACTGTCAGCTTTTGAGTAAATTTGTGGTTTTTAGGTGCGGCTAATAGTGCGGAAAATACGGTAATAATAATAACAATGAATAATTTCTAAGTCTTTGTTAGCCGTTTGTGAAGTTTTGTGCTCGTGCGTAACATTCGCTCGCATCCTGTGCATCTCCTGGGGGCAAAGCCCCCCTCCTGTCCTTAAAAGCTAGTGACGCCCCTGGTTGGCAAGTATGTTTATTTATATTTGTAGTTCTGAATAATATCTAAAATGATATTTTATTTTCATGCATTCCATTTAAGACATGTTGAATTGCGTGTCCAAAAAGCTATTACAATAAAAATGCAAATAAATGGTGATCAGTCTGCTCGGAATGAATAACCTACGGAAAAAAAAGATAGCTTTTAATCAACAATTGTGGTAAAGTCGCTGCTTTGCTTTAGCACGTCTCTCCGCCATCTGCGGCTTTGCATGTGTTAACGATGTGTTAATTCGGGTGTGTTTGGTATAACGTTGTATCTGCTCATGCTGACATTTTCTCTCATTTCATCACCCGGGAGCACCGTTCGGCAATAGCTGTTCGTGCTTTTTTGCTGTCATTTCATCACTCAGGAGCAACATTTGGCAGTTGATGATGATGCCGTTTAAAAGTTGAGTTTATTCCCGATGTGAAGGAACACGGCCTTTACACACGCACACAACTGAACATGTTTGAGAAGGAGTAGGAAGAAGCAGAGGTGATTACATTTTTTACAATTCTAACTCTGATTAAACACATATTGAACTACTTAAAAAAAAAAAAATTCCACTTTGGGCGACTTTATTTCGTTTTTGTACAAGGTGTCTGACTATTTTGAGTTACAGGACTGAAGGTTTTTAAGCATATGATTAGTAATAACAGGAACTGTAGCAATTATGCTAATAGCATTTTGACACTAAGCACATTACAGTGACTTATAAAAGAAAATACATTATATTTTTTTAAATAGTTGAAATATTATTAACATACAGTAAAATAAATGAACGAACCTGAATATGTGACATGCTAATTTATTTGTATTATTTATAGCAGTGGTTCTCAACCTTTTTTCAGTGATGTACCCCCTGTGAACATTTTTTTTAATTCAAGTACCCCCTAATCAGAACAAAGCATTTTTGGTTGAAAAAATAAAGAAAGTAAAATACAGCACTATGTCATCAATTTTTGATTTATTAAATTGTATAACAGTGCAAAAATATTGCTCATTTGTAGTGGTCTTTCTTGAACTATCTGGAAAAAAAGATATAAAAATAACTAAAAACTTGTGGGGAAAAAAAGTGATTCAATTATAAATAAAGATTTCTACACATAGAAGTAATCATCAACTTAAAAAGCCCTCTTTGGGGATTGTAATAGAGATGCATCTGGATTCATGAACTTAATTCTAATCATTTATTTTGATGATGTATTATTCAATAAATATATTTATAAAGGATTTTTGAATTGTTGCTATTTTTAGAATATTTAAAAAAAAAAAATCTCACGTACCCCTTGGCATACTTTCAAGTACCCCCATTTGAGAACCACTGATTTATAGGGTAGGGTTATGTATTAGTGCAGGTGTACAAAGTATGGCCCGAGGGCCATTTGCGGCCCGCATATAGTTTTTTAGCGGCCCGCGGCACATATATATATATATATATATATATAGATAGATATATATATATATATATATATATATATATATATATATATATATATATATATATATATATATATGTATATATATACTAGGGGTGTAACGGTAACCGAGGTACGTACCGAACCGACATTTTTGTGTACCGTTACACCCCTAGTATATATATATATATATATATATATATATATATATATTTGTAGTGTATATATATATATATATTTGTAGTGTACATATATATATATATATATATATATATATATATATATATATATATATGTCTTAATAAGGTTATCCAAAAAATAGTGCTCGATACCGTAGTAGAGCGCAATATATGTATGTGTGGGAAAAAAATCACGAGACTATTTCATCTCTACAGGCCTGTTTCATGAGGGGGGGTTCCCTCAATCTCCTGATGATTGAGGGAACCCCCCCTCATGAAACAGGCCTGTAGAGATGAAATAGTCTTGTGATTTTTTTCCCACACATACATATATATATATATATATATATATATATTTGTAGTGTATATATATATATATATATATATATATATATATATATATATATATATATATATATATATATATATATATATATACTAGGGGTGTAACGGTACACAAAAATGTCGGTTCGGTATGTACCTCGGTTACCGTTACACCCCTAGTATATATATATATATATATATATATATATATATATATATATATATATATATATATATATATATATATATATATATATATATATATATATATATGTGCCGTGGGCCGTTAAAAAAATATATGCGGGCCGCAAATGGCCCTCGGGCAATACTTTGTACACCCTGCACTAATACATAACCCTACCCTATAAATCAGTGGTTCTCAAATGGGGGTACTTGAAGGTATGCCAAGGGGTACGTGAGATTTTTTTTTTTTAATATTCTAAAAATAACAACAATTCAAAAATCCTTTATAAATATATTTATTGAATAATACTTAATCAAAATAAATGATTAGAATTAAGTTCATGAATACAGATGGATCTCATTTACAATCCCCAAAGAGGGCACTTTAAGTTGATATATATATATATATATATATATATATATATATATATATATATATATATATATATATATATATATATATATATATATATATATATATATATATATATATATATATATCTCTCTATATATATATATATATATATGTGTGTGTATATATATATATATATATATATATATATATATATATATACTAGGGGTGTAACGGTACACAAAAATGTCGGTTCGTTACGTACCTCGGTTCAGAGGTCACGGTTCGGTTCATTTTCAGTACAGTAAGAAAACAACAAAATATACATTTTTGGGTTATTTATTTACCAAATTTGTAAACAATGGCTTTATCCTTTTAACATTGGGAACACTATAATAATTCTGCCCACGTTAATCCACATTAAACTGCCTCAAGTTGTTGCTCAGATTAAATAAAATGACAAAACTTTTCTTCGACATATAAAAAGTGCAATATTAAAGGGGAACATTATCACAATTTCAGAAGGGTTAAAACCATTAAAAATCAGTTCCCAGTGGCTTATTTTATTTTTCGAAGTTTTTTTCAAAATTTTACCCATCACGCAATATCCCTAAAAAAAGCTTCAAAGTGCCTGATTTTAACCATCGTTATATACACCCGTCCATTTTCCTGTGACGTCACATAGTGATGCCAACACAAACAAACATGGCGGAAAGAACAGCAAGCTATAGCGACATTAGCTCGGATTCAGACTCGGATTTCAGCGACTTTTCAACAGATTACGCATGTATTGAAACGGATGGTTGTAGTGTGGAGGCAGGTAGCGAAAACGAAATTGAAGAAGAAACTGAAGCTATTGAGCCATATCGGTTTGAACCGTATGCAAGCGAAACCAACAAAAACGACACGACAGCCAGCGACACGGGAGAAAGCGAGGACGAATTCGGCGATCGCCTTCTAACCAACGATTGGTATGTGTTTGTTTGGCATTAAAGGAAACTAACAACTATGAACTAGGTTTACAGCATATGAAATACATTTGGCAACAACATGCACTTTGAGAGTGCAGACAGCCCAATTTTCATCAATTAATATATTCTGTAGACATACCCTCATCCGCGCTCTTTTCCTGAAAGCTGATCCGTCCAGTTTTGGAGTTGATGTCAGCAGGCCAGGGAAGCTAGGGTCGATATTCTTCTCTTGATCATCTTCGGTGGCATAAGGGACGGTGTGAGCCAAGACATCCAGGGGGTTTAGCTCGCTCGTCTGCGGAAACAAACTGCCGCCATTGCTTGCCGTGCTACCGAGGTTCCTTTGTCCCTGAATTGCTCACACACTCCGGCAGATTCAATGGGGGTCTGGCGGCACATTTCTTTGACTTTATCGTTGGAAATGCATCTGCTTTGAGTGTCGCAGGATTTCCACACATTCTTGCCATCTCTGTCGTAGCATAGCTTTCGTCGGTAAAGTGTGCGGAACAAACGTCCAATTTCTTGCCACTTTCGCATCTTTGGGCCACTGGTGCAACTTGAATCCGTCCCTGTTCGTGTTGTTACACCCTCCGACAACACACCGACGAGGCATGATGTCTCCAAGGTACGGAAAACAGTCGAAAAAACAGAAAATAACAGAGCTGATTTGACTCGGTGTTTGTAATGTGTTTGAGAAAATGGCGGATTGCTTCCCGATGTGTGTTCGCTCCGAGAGCGAATAATAGAAAGGCGTTTAATTTGCCAAAATTCACCCATTTAGAGTTCGGAAATCGGTTAAAAAAATATATGGTCTTTTTTCTGCAACATCAAGGTATATATTGACGCTTACATAGGTCTGGTGATAATGTTCCCCTTTAAACAGTTTCAAGTCAAATCATCATGCTTAATTTATTACAGCATTTGGGAAGCCTGTAGTTGATTTTTTATTATGTAAATGTTATATTTTTATCAACATGTGATAGCAGGGACCCTGCCATTCAAAACTAGGCTGCTGCATTACTAATGATTAATGTAACTATAGCTGAGAAAATAGTACATAGGAGAGACTACACACACACACGCCTGCACACACACACACACTGCAAAATTAGCTAACGTTACTCTAACAGCTAATTAGCCTTCACCTCAAGCCAGGACTGCAGTTTAAGTTTCTAGAAGGTCAACAGGCTCATAGTGATGTTACTAGTAGTTGACTGGGAGGTGTTTATTATAAATTGGGGAGAGTATGCTGCCTTATGCTCACCATACTTGCCAACCTTGAGACCTCTGAACTCGGGAGATTGGTGGGGGCGGGGGAGTTAGGTGGGCGGTGTCGGGGTGGGCGGGGCCGGGGGCGGGGTTAAGGGGGGAGGAGTATATTTATAGGTAGAATTCAGTGAAATTCAAGTATTTCTTTTATATATATATATATATATATATATATATATATATATATACAAATAAATACTTGACTTTCAGTGAATTTGATATATATATATATATATATATATATATATATATATATATATATATATATATATATATATACATATATATATACAAATAAATACTTGACTTTCAGTGAATTATATACCATGGTCCGTAAACCAGGCACGGGTAGATTTTGCGCTGTGTGCAGGCGCCAAGTCCTGTTGGAACTTGAAATCTCCATCTCCATAGAGCAGGTCAGCAGCAGGAAGCATGAAGTGCTCTAAAACTTGCTGGTAGACGGCTGCGTTGACCCTGGATCTCAGGAAACAGAGTGGACCGACACCAGCAGATGACATGGCACCCCAAACCATCACCCAACCATGCAAATTTTGCATTTCCTTTGGAAATCGAGGTCCCAGAGTCTGGAGGAAGACAGGAGAGGCACAGGATCCACGTTGCCTGAAGTCTAGTGTAAAGTTTCCACCATCAGTGATGGTTTGGGGTGCCATGTCATCTGCTGGTGTCGGTCCACTCTGTTTCCTGAGATCCAGGGTCAACGCAGCCGTCTACCAGCAAGTTTTAGAGCACTTCATGCTTCCTGCTGCTGACCTGCTCTATGGAGATGGAGATTTCAAGTTCCAACAGGACTTGGCGCCTGCACACAGCGCAAAATCTACCCGTGCCTGGTTTACGGACCATGGTATTTCTGTTCTAAATTGGCCCGCCAACTCCCCTGACCTTAGCCCCATAGAAAATCTGTGGGGTATTGTGAAAAGGAAGATGCAGAATGCCAGACCCAAAAACGCAGAAGAGTTGAAGGCCACTATCAGAGCAACCTGGGCTCTCATAACACCTGAGCAGTGCCAG
Source organism: Nerophis lumbriciformis (assembly GCF_033978685.3). Taxonomy (NCBI): domain Eukaryota; kingdom Metazoa; phylum Chordata; class Actinopteri; order Syngnathiformes; family Syngnathidae; genus Nerophis; species Nerophis lumbriciformis. The sequence goes on along the minus strand of NC_084552.2, from coordinate 4,618,823 downwards.
AAACTCATCGACTCCATGCCACGCCGCATTAACGCAGTAATTGAGGCAAAAGGAGCTCCAACCAAGTATTGAGTATTGTACATGCTCATATTTTTCATTTTCATACTTTTCAGTTGGCCAACATTTCTAAAAATCCCTTTTTTGTATTAGCCTTAAGTAATATTCTAATTTTGTGACACACGGAATTTTGGATTTTCATTTGTTGCCACTTCAAATCATCAAAATTAAATGAAATAAACATTTGAATGCATCAGTCTGTGTGCAATGAATAAATATAATGTACAAGTTACACCTTTTGAATGCAATTACTGAAATAAATCAAGTTTTTCAAAATATTCTAATTTACTGGCTTTTACCTGTAATGCCACCTTTCCCAACTTCTTTGTCACGCGTTGCTGGCATCAAATTCTAAAGTTAATGATTATTTGCAAAAAAAAAAAAATGTTTATCAGTTTGAACATCAAATATGTTGTCTTTGTAGCATATTCAATTGAATATGGGTTGAAAATGATTCGCAAATCATTGTATTCCGTTTATATTTACATCTAACACAATTTCCCAACTCGTATGGAAACGGGGTTTGTAGAATACCCATTAATTTTTTGTTCCTGCCACAATTATGATCATGCAAACCATGCTCCGTCATAAAATATTCAACACCGCATGGCGCTAATTAATCAGACAAATAGCGCTAAATTGCCCGCGTGCACATGGCATGCACACGCATCCATCATCTTTTGTTTTAAGGATGAGCAGAATTGTACGTACACACAAGCCTGCAGGTACTAAATATTTCATAGGGGATAAACATCGCAGCGAAAGGACGTCAAGCAGAGTCAGAGAAATGAGAAGCGAGGAGGATTTGGATTGTCGTGGAGCTACAATAATGGAGGTTCAGAGGTCACCGCACGCTTGAAGTGAGAACACTTATTCAGCACATCAGGGGCCGGTTTTTGGTCTTAATGAGACCCTTCGACTCGCTAAAGAGAGGGCGACCATTACGCCTCTGTCGAGCGATTTAATTACAGCAATCAGGAGAATCAACAACAGCAGCGTCACTTTAAACCACCACCACTTTGTAAAGCTACCAAGATCAACGCCTTCCATTTCAATCTTATCCAGCCAAGAGGTCCTTGAATTCAGAAGCTGGGACTGCATTTTTTTTAATTTAGTTTTATTCAATAGTGCAGATGTATGTAGGATGAAGAGGACGAACAACCCAACAAGATGCCTTTTTTATAAAGAACATTTGCATTCTTATGTGAGTCGTCCTCGAGTGGCTGATCACAATTAAAATTCTAATGAATTCTTTAATGCAGATAAGCTCTTCTGGAGAAGGCTGATAAGGAATGGGAAAGAAAAGTGGTGAAAACATCCATCATGAAGGATTAATCATTATTTTTTATACAGAAGGGGCACCTCACAACCTGGAAAAATACAGTATTGTACAAAATATAGTTTTTTATCGTTCATGAGAATGCAATGTTTTTATTTTGTATTGTAGTTTAGATGATTTCAAATACCGTATTTTTCGGACTATAAGGCACACCTAAAATCTTTTAATTTTCTTGGTTGTGCTTACCTACCTCGAAGCTATTTTATTGGGTTTATTTACATTGTGAAATGAAGTGTGACCAGTAGATTAGAGATACGTGTAGACTACAATAGTTTTAAGATTTAAGTCCCATCTTAAAACTCATTTGTATACTCGAGCCCAGGGGTGCTCACACTTTTTCTGCAGGTGAGCTACTTTTCAATTGATCAAGTCGTGGGGATCTACCTCATTCATATATATAATTTACATTTACTTATTTATGAAATATATGTTTTTGTTAACAAGTTAAAGGTGTTTAATGATAATGCAAGCATGTTTAACACATATAGTTAATATTGTTAATAAGTTAAAGGTGTTTAAAGATAATACAAGCATGTTTAATACATATAGTTAATATTGTTAATAAGTTAAAGGTGTTTAAAGATAATGCAAGCATGTTTAACACATATAGTTAATATTGTTAAAAAATTAAAGGTGTTTAATGATAAAACAAGCATGTTTAATACATATAGTTAATATTGTTAATAAGTTAAAGGTGTTTGAAGATAATACAAGCATGTTTAACACATATAGTTAATATTGTTAATAAGTTAAAGGTGTTTAAAGATAATACAAGCATGTTTAACACATATAGTTAATATTGTTAACAAGTTAAAGGTGTTTAAAGATAATACAAGCATGTTTAACACATATAGTTAATATTGTTAATAAGTTAAAGGTGTTTAAAGATAATACAAGCATGTTTAACACATATAGTTAATATTGTAAATAAGTTAAAGGTGTTTAAAGATAATACAAGCATGTTTAACACATGTAGTTAATATTGTTAATAAGTTAAAGGTGTTTGAAGATAATACAAGCATGTTTAACACATATAGATTCCTTTCTTTCATGAAGACAAGAATATAAGTTGGTGTATTACCTGATTCTGATGACTTGCATTGATTGGAATCAGACAGTGGTGCTGATAACGTCCGCATTTTCGAATGGAGGAGAAAGAAAGTCCTCCTTTCTGTCCAATACCACATGAAAGTGGTTGGTTTTTGGCATCTTATTTGTCCAGCTTCCGTACTCCTTTGTATACACTTTACAAGAAATACATTGTCGGCAAACTCCGTAGCTTGCTAGCTTGTGCACGCCAGCTTTCTGAGACTCTTATTTTGTTAGCGCAGGCAGGATGAAGCAGAGCTTTTATTGTGCAACTGTGCAGTCGGTCTGTGGAGTTTTGACGACAGGTACGGCGCCAGAGTCTGTTGACATAAAGTGTTTCTCGTCTTCCAGTCGGTAATTTTAATGAGCTGGCAGCAGCCAGCGTCATCTCAGAAGACCCTCGGGTGCCGTGAATGTCAATCAAGTGACGAAAGTGACGTCATAGTGAAGATTTATGATCGCTCATTTTTAGGACTATTTTTTTAATGCCTGGCTGGTGATCGACTGACACACCCTCCGAGATCGACCGGTAGCTCGCGATCGACGTAATGAGCACCCCTGCTCTAGCCTTTAAATAGCCCCCCTTTTTTAGACCAGTTGATCTGCCGTTTCTTTTCTTTTCTCCTCTGCTGGCTGTCCAGAGTCGGGACCCGGGGTGGACCGCTCGCCTGTGCATCGGTTGGGAACATCTCTGCGGTGCTGACCCGTCTCCGCTCGGGATGATTTCCTGCTGACCCCACTATGGACTGGACTCTTATTACTATGTTGGATCCACTATGGCAGGGGTCGGCAACCTTTACCAGTCAAAGAGCCATTTTGACCAGTTTCACAAATTATAGAAAACAATGGGAGCCGCAAAAAAATTTGAAATTTTAAATGAAATGTCACTGCATACAAAGTTTTTTTTTTGCTTTGTGCTGTGTATAAACCAAGGGTCTCAGACACGCTGCCCACACCTTTATATGGATTTTTTAAGCTGTTAAGGCTTTTAAATGATTAACGCTTGTCAGCGTCATGCATGCCGTGATGGTACAGCATATAGCGCCCACTACAACCAGCGTGCCTGATCAGCCACACGTTGTATGGGACTTCCGCTTGCCCACGTAGGTAACAGCAAGCCATACTTGTTCAACAACCACACAGGTCACACTGACGGTGGCGGTATAAAAAAAAACAAAAAAACTTTAACACTCTTACTAATAATACGCCACACTGTGAACCCACACCAAACAAGAATGACAAACACATTTCGGGAGAACATCTGCACCGTAACACAACATAAACACAACAGGACAAATACCCAGAATCCCATGCAGCCCTAACTTTTCCGGGATACATTATACACCCCCCCCCCTCCCCTATATATATAAATATATATATATATATATATATATATATATATATATATATATATATATATATATATATATATATATATATATATATATAAATATATATATATGAAATACTTGACTTATTTCATTTATATATATATATATATATATATATATATATATATATAAATATATATATATATGAAATACTTGACTTGGTGAATTCTAGCTGTAAATATACTCCTCCCCTCTTAACCACGCCCCCTCCCTAACCACGCCCCCCCCGACCACGCCCCCCTCACCCCACCACACCTCCCGAAATCGGAGGTCTCAAGGTTGGCAAGTATGAAGAAGGAGTGGCATAAAATATGTCTTTCTCTGGCATCGTTGAAGAAAGTTGTACATGTAAACAAACTACGGTGAGTTCAAGGACCGCCAAAATGAGTTTAGCTTGCCAAATACTCTCATCAGAGAATCATGTTTAATATAAACAGTGGGATTCCAAACAATTAAGAAGGTTTGTGTCATGTTGTCCTCCCACAGAAACCGTATTAAAACAAAAAAATATTTTTCTATTTTCATACATTTAAAAAAAAAAAAGCTCCAGGAAACCACTGGGGCGGCGCTAAAGAGTCGCAGGTTGCAGACCCACGTCTTAGGGGTTAAGACTCATTATGTCTTGAAAAAAAAAAAAAAAAATCAGTTTGAAACTTTAACTAAGACTCCTTGAATGCACCACAGTTATGGGCAATGAGATGCAAAAGTTGGATTAATTGGGTTTGCCATCCATCCATCCATCCAACTTCTTCCGCTTATCCGAGGTCGGGTCGCGGGGGCAGCAGCCTAAGCAGGGAAGCCCAGACTTCCCTCTCCCCAGCCACTTCGTCCAGCTCCTCCCGGGGGATCCCGAGGCGTTCCCAGGCCAGCCGGGAGACATAGTCTTCCCAACGTGTCCTGGGTCTTCCCCGTGGCCTCCTACCGGTCGGACGTGCCCTAAACACCTTCCTAGGGAGGCGTTCGGGTGGAATCCTGACCAGATGCCCGAACCACCTCATCTGGCTCCTCTCGATGTGGAGGAGCAGCGGCTTTACTTTGAGCTCCCCCCGGATGGCAGAGCTTCTCACCCTATCTCTAAGGGAGAGCCCCGTCACCCGGCGGAGGAAACTCATTTCGGCCGCTTGTACCCGTGATCTTGTCCTTTCGGTCATAACCCAAAGCTCATGAGCATAGGTGAGGATGGGAAAGTAGATCGACCGGTAAATTGAGAGCTTTGCCTTCCGGCTCAGCTCCTTCTTCACCACAACGGACCGATACAGCGTCCGCATTACTGAAGACGCCGCACCAATCCGCCTGTCGATCTCACGATTCACTCTTCCCTCACTCGTGAACAAGACTCCGAGGTACTTGAACTCTTCCAGTTGGGGCAAGATCTCCTCCCCAACCCGGAGATGGCACTCCACCCTTTTCCGGGCGAGAACCATGGACTCGGACTTGGAGGTGCTGATTCTCATCCCAGTCGCTTCACACTCAGCTGCGAACCGATCCAGTGAGAGCTGAAGATCCTGGCCAGATGAAGCCATCAGGACCACATCATCTGCAAAAAGCAGAGACCTAATCCTGCAGCCACCAAACCAGATCCCCTCAACGCCTTGACTGCGCCTAGAAATTCTGTCCATTAAAGTTATGAACAGAATCGGTGACAAAGGGCAGCCTTGGCGGAGTCCAACCCTCACTGGAAACGTGTCCGACTTACTGCCGGCAATGCGGACCAAGCTCTGGCACTGAGCATACAGGGAGCGGACTGCCACAATCAGACAGTCCGAAATCCCATACTCTCTGAGCACTCCCCACTGGACTTCCCGAGGAACACGGTCGAATGACTTCTCCAAGTCCACAAAACACATGTAGACTGGTTGGGCAAACTCCCATGCACCCTCAAGGACCCTGCCGAGAGTATAGAGCTGGTCCACAGTTCCACGACCAGGACGAAAACCACACTGTTCCTCCTGAATCCGAGGTTCGACTATCCGGCGTAGCCTCCTCTCCAGTACATCTGAATAGACCTTACCGGGAAGGCTGAGGAGTGTGATCCCACGATAGTTAGAACACACCCTCCGGTTCCCCCTTTTAAAGAGAGGAACCACCACCCCGGTCTGCCAATCCAGAGGTACCGCCCCCGATGTCCACGTGATGCTGCAGAGTCTTGTCAACCAAGACAGCCCCACAACATCCAGAGCCTTAAGGAACTCCGGGCGGATCTCATCCACCCCCGGGGCCTTGCCACCGAGGAGCTTTTTAAGTACCTCAGCAACCTCAGCCCCAGAAATAGGAGAGCCCACCACAGACTCCCCAGGCACTGCTTCCTCATAGGAAGACGTGTTGGTGGGATTGAGGAGGTCTTCGAAGTATTCCCTCCACCGATCCACAACATCCGCAGTCGAGGTCAGCAAAACACCATCCTCACCATACACGGTGTTGGTAGTGCACTGCTTCCCCTTCCTGAGGCGGCGGATGGTGGTCCAGAATTGCTTCGAAGCCGTCCGGAAGTTATTAATTTAATTATTATATTATTTATATTAAGTTAATTGGGTTTGCATTATTTGTATTTGTTTTTTGTACTATTCAGTCTTTGTCAGACTTTTTTGAAATACTTGTGAAAGCGGGGGTATCACGGCACACAACGTATCGTATAATGTCCATAAATCAATCTTTTGACTCCTTAAAAAACACTTAGACAGCCACTTATTGTACAGCAGCTGCATTTTTTTTAGTTCTGCGTTAAATGGTAGCGAAAATGCTAATAGGATTTTTTTTTTTAGCCCCATTCAATAGGTTGATGTAAAAAAAAAAAAAAAAAAAAGGTGGGTTATATTATCATAACGGCATATTTTACGACTAAATATTGAACTTTACAACTGTGCGAGCAGCGAGACTAATAAACAGGAAATGAAACATTAAGCTTACCTTATTATCTTGGCGGGAACTTTCCCCACGGCGCGTTTACTATTTGTATCTGTAAAAAACACAATACAAATCACATAAACAGCTTTTTTTTTTTTTAATACACTACAGTTTATTATTATAAGATAGGGAAGATGCTGGAAATGGATTGCACCATGTTATTGTCCATGCAGAGGAGTTGATCTATTATTTATGGTCACTATACTACTTTTTTACTTCATACTTTTAATAGAGCACACTTTTTTTTTTTTTTTTTACAATCATACATCATAACTTTTATCAGTGGGTTGCATCATCATTTTATCAGGACGTCGCACAAGAACTTGGACCAGCTTTAGTGTGTTGTCGATTGTGCAGCACCCTCCATCGATGGGAGACTTCCTTAAAGCTACGAGTTGGAGCGTACATTTGATTTGTGCGCCCGTGTTAAGATTCCATTTTCCGCCTGGGCGCGAATGAAACAAGAGAGAAGCCGAGAGAGATGGAGAGAGCGTTACTTATTAATGAACTCATTATGTCCAGTCAAATCACAAACCCTTTATGAAATATAAAGGCTTTTTTTTTTGTGCAAATATTCCAAACACAACAAGTAGTGGAAGTCAATAATTAGCAGCATATGGAGTCGCCAGCGCAGTTTTTGTAACTCGCAACCCAGGGAATAAATCATTCCGTCAAACTGGTGCACAAGTGCAAAACTTTGAAGGAACTAGCACATTTCTCCAACAGAGTTCCCGTCATGTTGACAATCTTTCTGTAGTCGGAGGTCCTTAAAAACAGCCAATCTCTCCCGCTATGTGGAGGATCTTTGATATTGCCTGTAGGTTCTCAAAAACAGCGGAGCAGTCTGTCATATAGAATATATTTGACTGGCGTTTTGGCAGTCGGTTCTTAAAAACAGCAGAGTAGCCCTGTCATTTAAAATATTTGTGAAAAGCATTTTGGCAGTTGGTTCTCAAAAACAGCAGAGTAGCCCTGTCATTTAAAATATATTTGAAAAGCATTTTGGCAGTTGGTTCTCAAAAACAGCAGAATAGCCCTGTCATTTAAAATATATTTGAAAAGCATTTTGGCAGTTGGTTCTCAAAAACAGCAGAGTAGCCCTGTCATTTAAAATATTTGTGAAAAGCATTTTGGCACTTGGTTCTCAAAAACAGCAGAGTAGCCCTGTCATTTAAAATATCATTGAAAAGCATTTTGGCAGTTGGTTCTCAAGAACAGCGGAGTAGCCCTGACGTATAGAAGATCTTTGACTTGCATTTTGGCAGTAGGTGCTTAAAAACAGCAGAGCACTCCTGTCATATAGAATATATTTGACTGGCGTTTTGGCAGTCGGTTCTTAAAAACAGCAGAGTAGCACTGTCGTATGAAATATCTGTGTCAAGCATTTTGGCAGTTGGTTCTCAAAAACAGCAGAGTAGCCCTGTCATTTAAAATATCTTTGAAACGCATTTTGGCAGTTGGTTCTCAAAAACAGCAGAATAGCCCTGTCATTTAAAATATATTTGAAAATCATTTTGGCAGTTGGTTCTCAAAAACAGCGGAGTAGCCCTGACGTATAGAAGATCTTTGACTTGCATTTTGGCAGTAGGTGCTTAAAAAGAGCAGAACACTCCTGTCATATAGAAGATCTTGGTCTGGTGTTTTGGCAGTCGGTTCCTAAAAACAGCGGAGTAGCCTTGTCATATAAAATCTCTCTGACAAGCATTTTGGCAGTAGGTGCTTAAAAAGAGCAGAGCACTCCTGTCATATAGAAGATCTTGGTCTGGCGTTTTGGCAGTCGGTTCCTAAAAACAGCGGAGTAGCCCTGTAATATAAAATCTCTTTGACAAGCATTTTTGCAGTAGGTGCTTAAAAAGAGCAGAGCACTCCTGTCATATAGAAGATCTTGGTCTGGTGTTTTGGCAGTCGGTTCCTAAAAACAGCGGAGTAGCCCTGTCATATAAAATCTCTTTGACAAGCATTTTGGCAGTTGGTTCTCAAAAACAGCAGATTAGCCCTGTCATTTAAAATATCTTTGAAAAGCATTTTGGCAGTTGGTTCTCAAAAACAGCAGAGTAGCCCTGTCGTATAGAAGATCTTTGACTTGCATTTTGGCAGTAGGTGCTTTAAAACAGCCGAGCACTCCTGTCATATAGAAGATCTTCGACTGGCGTTTTGGCAGTCGGTTCTTAAAAACAGCAGAGTAGCACTGTCGTATAAAATATATTTGACAAGCATTTTGGCAGTTGGTTCTCAAAAACAGCAGAGTAGCCCTGTCATATAGAAGATCTTTGACAAGGCATTTTTCGCAGTTGGTGCTTAAATAGTTGACGGCTGCGTTGACCCTGGATCTCAGGAAACAGAGTGGACCGACACCAGCAGATGACATGGCACCCCAAACCATCACTGATGGTGGAAACTTTACACTAGACTTCAGGCAACGTGGATCCTGTGCCTCTCCTGTCTTCCTCCAGACTCTGGGACCTCGATTTCCAAAGGAAATGCAAAATTTGCATGGTTGGGTGATGGTTTGGGGTGCCATGTCATCTGCTGGTGTCGGTCCACTCTGTTTCCTGAGATCCAGGGTCAACGCAGCCGTCTACCAGCAAGTTTTAGAGCACTTCATGCTTCCTGCTGCTGACCTGCTCTATGGAGATGGAGATTTCAAGTTCCAACAGGACTTGGCGCCTGCACACAGCGCAAAATCTACCCGTGCCTGGTTTACGGACCATGGTATTTCTGTTCTAAATTGGCCCGCCAACTCCCCTGACCTTAGCCCCATAGAAAATCTGTGGGGTATTGTGAAAAGGAAGATGCAGAATGCCAGACCCAAAAACGCAGAAGAGTTGAAGGCCACTATCAGAGCAACCTGGGCTCTCATAACACCTGAGCAGTGCCAGAAACTCATCGACTCCATGCCACGCCGCATTAACGCAGTAATTGAGGCAAAAGGAGCTCCAACCAAGTATTGAGTATTGTACATGCTCATATTTTTCATTTTCATACTTTTCAGTTGGCCAACATTTCTAAAAATCCCTTTTTTGTATTAGCCTTAAGTAATATTCTAATTTTGTGACACACGGAATTTTGGATTTCATTTGTTGCCACTTCAAATCATCAAAATTAAATGAAATAAACATTTGAATGCATCAGTCTGTGTGCAATGAATAAATATAATGTACAAGTTACACCTTTTGAATGCAATTACTGAAATAAATCAAGTTTTTCAAAATATTCTAATTTACTGGCTTTTACCTGTACATATATATGAAATACTTGACTTGGTGAATTCTAGCTGTAAATATACTCCTCCCCTCTTAACCACGCCCCCAACCACGCCCCCGCCCCCCGCACCCACCCCCCAACCCCCACTTCCCGAAATTGGAGGTCTCAAGGTTGGCAAGTATGCACGTGTTGCTGGCATCAAATTCTAAAGTTAATGATTATTTGCAACAACAAAAAAATGTTTATGAGTTTGAACATCAAATATGTTGTCTTTGTCGCATATTCAACTGAATATGGGTTGAAAATGATTTGCAAATCATTGTATTCCGTTTATATTTACATCTAACACAATTTCCCAACTCATATGGAAACGGGTTTTGTATAATTCTGATTACTTAATTTTACCATTTTGGTCCGTTTTTGTATTTTTTGCAAGGTTATATTATGTGACAGAGCCTTAAATTGATATTAAACACACAAAAAAAAAGTACAACAAAGTTAACCCCCCTGACTCTCTTCCTCGGCTTTATGAAAATGTGTTCCCAGAACAATTAAGCTGAATAGCCCTGGGCTATGATAATAAAAGAAAAGTGTGTTATAGCACCTAATAGCCATCTTGTTGCATCATCCATCTTCATGGGTACAATCAGGGCTTTGAATTGAACACCTTTTGGAGCCTTTTCTTACATTGTGTGTGTGTGCCGCCTGCAAGCAACCTGCACGTGTTTACACGAGTGCGTGTGTGTGGCCGCTCCACCTGACAGATGAGGAAAAGAAGGCCTACCAGGGACCAATTTCCCCCCCAGTGGGTTCCCAAGGCCTGTTCATTACCACAAGCAGCAGAGAACAATACGCCGGAGCCCGCCAACTTCATTTGCTGCCATTTTCTCTCATTCTCTCCCTCGTGGAGCGACAACAGTGCGCCACCGTGACTCCCCGCAGTGCGCCAGCGAGCGCCTGCGAAGGCGAGATTGGTTGAAGCGAGCACGCCGCTGTTTCAAAAGCTTTCGAAAAATGCTGCCCGGAATGTTCTCTCCCTGCCACTATTTTTCTTTCTTTCTTCTTCTCATCTGTCATGTTTCTAAAAAGGGGGGGGGAGGGAAATGAGTCAGAAAACTTTGCGTCTTTACTTTCTTTCTGCAACTGCAAAGTTTGTCACAGAAAAAAACTATATTTGATGAGTGCTAAAGCGCTCAAATTGTTGCAGATGAAACAACTTTTGTGAGAAAGGAGCTTGTGTGGAAATGTCCCACATGCTTGTAAGCTGATATAGTTATGAGTTATGAGGGATAATTAAGACCTGCGCCAAATAAAATAACATTAATTAACGTAAAATGTTTTTATTTTATTTTTATTTTATTTGCCTGGGCTAGGCACCAGCTCACTTACTGTCATGTCTGTATTATCATGTTTTGTTTTAAGTCATGTTTTGTTTAGTTTCTGTCTTTTCACTCCCTTGTCTGGTCACCATAGCAACCATTAGTTTTCACCTGTCACGTCACGCATCTGTTTCACGTTTTGAGTCACGCACCTGCTTTCATGTCCATAGTATTTAAGTTCATTCATTTTCTGTTGTTCGGCCTGACGATCTCACCCCATATATGCTTCTGCACACCCTTATGATCCTTGCTGCTCTTTTTTCATGCCGGTTCCATGCCAAGTAAGTTTTTGTTTATCAAGCCACAGTTTATGTTTTGTTTAATTGTTCATAGTTTCCGCCACTGTGCGCGCTTTGGTTTGATCCTTTTTTGCCAATTCTAGTGTTTCAATAAATCATGTACCTTCATTCCCGTCTCGCCCGTGCCAACTTTCCGTTGCATCCTGGAAAAGCAAACTCCCAAGATCAAGTCGTGACACTTACCATGATATTTAATAAGACATGTGAACATGACTGAAGCTGGGATAGGCTCCAGCTCACTCACTGTTACCCTGAACAAGATAAATGGTATGTGATAAATTAATAATTTATTTTTTTTGTCTTTTTTTTATTTATTTATTTGATAATAATACATCTTCAATATTCATACTTGCCAACCTTGAGACCTCCGATTTCGGGAGGTGGGGGGTGGGGGCGTGGTGGGGGGGTGGGGCGGGGCGTGGTTGGGGGCGTGGTTAATATTGACAGCTAGAATTCACCAAGTCAAGTATTTCATACATATATATATATATATATATATATATATATATATATGTCTTAATAAGTTTATCCAAAAAATAGTGCTCGATACCGTAGTAGAGCGCAATATATGTATGTGTGGGAAAAAAATCACAAGACTATTTCATCTCTACAGGCCTGTTTCATGAGGGGGGGTTCCCTCAATCATCAGGAGATTTTAATGGGAGCATTCGCATACCATGGTTTGTATAGGGCACAGAGTGGGTGGGTACAGGCTGGCGTAGGGGCGTGGTGATTGGCTCATGTGTTACCTAGGAGGTGTTTCCGTCTGTGGCGGCATGCTGTTACAATTTCGCTGCGCTTGTTGAGGGATGACAGGTCTGGACGGTAAATAATAAACAGTTTCTCTTTCAAGCATAGGTTGCATCTTTTATTACCACTATTGTAAGGTGTGCTGGATGCAAGAATTTGCCATGTTATTGAATATTCAACATTATTGTCTTTGAGGTCCCAAATGTGTTTGCTGAGTTCTGTGGTATTCCGCAGGTTTTGGTTCCTGAAAGAAGCCTTGTGATTGTTCCATCTGGTTTTGAATTCTCCCTCGGTTAATCCTACATATGTGTCGGATGTGTTAATGTCCTTGCGTGTTACCTTAGATTGGTAGACAACTGATGTTTGTAAGCACCCCCCGTTGAGAGGGCAATCAGGTTTCTTTCGACAGTTACAGCCTTTGTTGGTTTTGGAGTCGCTCTGTCCGGGGGCCGACGGCTCATTTGCAATTGTTTTGTTGTGGTTTGAGATAATTTTGGAATAAAAAAGACAATATAACATACATCCATAAACGTGGATGCATGTGAAAAAGTGCAATATATTTATCTGTACAGTAATCTATTTATTTATTTATATATATTGTCGGAGGCAGATATTTACATATATCCGTATTTTAGTGTTATTTCTTTATTTTCATAATCATATTACAAAACAGCTAGTGTTTTTCTTCCAATTTGCAAATACTGTGTGCTAACCTTGACTATGGAATGTAAGAAGGAGAGATACTCCTTCTCCTTATCTGTTCTTGTGTCCAGATGCGGAGGACAATGGGCATGTTGTTTGGGCTGGAAAGACAAGACAACGAGGGTGGGAGGGAGAGAGACTTTATAGAAGAGAAGGTTTCCATATTTTGGATCAGACCATTTTAGCTGTGCGATTGAATGTTCTATGCTGGACTGGTCTCATCATATTTCCAGAGCTTTGGAGATGAAATTACAAAATACCTATTCTGTCTCTGGTGGTTCTTCTATTTATTTATTTTATATATATATATATATATATATATATATATATATATATATATATATATATATTATATATATTATTTATATATATTTATTTATTTATATATGCACCTTATTGCTTTTTTATCCTGTACTACCATGAGCTTATGTAACGAAATTACATTCTTATCTGTGCTGTAAAGTTCAAATTTGAATGACAATAAAAAGGAAGTCTAAGTCTGGTCTAAGTCTATGTATGTTACCTGGGATAGGCCCCAGCTCATTTAGTGATCTTGAACAGGATTAGCAGGAGACACTAAATTAATAAATGGCTGAATGAAAATAATTAAATATAATGACCCTCTAATTTACTGCCTACCAGTCCAGCAATTGCATACCTGCCAACTTTTGAAATCAGAAAAACCTAGTAGCCAGGGTCCAGGGGCCGCAGGCCCCGGTAGGTCCAGGACAAAGTCCTGGTGGGGGGTTCAGGCTTCGCCCCCCGACGCAAAATGATTATTAGCATTCAGACAGGTTAAAATGTTGCTAAAACCATCACTTTTCTATCAGTCACAGTGACTTCTCAAAACAAAAATATTACAGCAAAAATCATATGGGTTGATTGACATGTTTATTCTGTAAGCTAACTTCAATAGTTTGAAATTATTTTGACAGTTAATGCCAGTTATCCTGTCAACCTTTCACAAGACTTCAATTCGTTAATTGAAAGTATAAACAGTATAAACACTTTTTACAGTAAACAAATGGTAAAACAGTACTAAACAATTCCATTAAAAAAAAAATTGGTGTCATTATTAACTTTCTGTCCAAGCTTGTATAATCTACTGCCTTGTTCAATTGTATAAAATATTCTGTGCCTAAAATTCACATTTCTATCACAATTATCATACTGTAAACATGGTAAGCTAACTTCATTAAAATTAATAGTCCTGTCAATAGCATGGAATTACAATTCAAATGTAGTTTTTTTGTAAGCCTTTCAAAAGAATTCAAAATATGAAAAATGTATGAAAATTAATTTAAGCCATCAGACACTTGAAAAGTGGCACATCACATCTCTAATGTAATCATTTGAACTTTTCAACAGAAATAGCACTGCAAAAATATTAAGGACATACTTCTGTATTTTGGTAGTTATGCTGTCAACATTTAACAAGATTTCTTCAACTTGGACTTGAAAGCATAAATAGTATAAACACTTTTAACAGTATAACAGTACTAAACAATTCCAATAGATAACATTGGTGTCATTACCTTTTTGTGGCTAAAATCCGAAAAACGTTGAAAGTTTTCCACTTGTATCGCTAGCAACGGCATTAGACTTGTGTTCTTTTGTCCCAACGTGGTCTTTTACATCGCTAATTCCTCCGTGTCCGATCGAAAAATCTTGTCTGCACAAGGTGCAATTCGCGTAGTTTTCACCCTTTTTGGAACGGATAATTATTCCCGGATAGGCTTTTGAATATTCTTCACGGACTGACTGCAGTTTTCTTTTCGGTTTAAGACTCGTTTGCGATTTTTCTCCGGCTGATTCCATGATCGTTCGCTCGTTTGGAAACAATGGCAACTGGTGCCTCGTGCTTGGCAGCGGTGCTATAAATAGCCTCGCGCATTTAAAAAAAATTTTTTTTTTTAATTAATGAAAAACCGTATTTTTTATCACTGCAACCGTAACCCGGAATAGGTTGATGAAAACCGTACTAATTACGGGAAAACCGGAGTAGTTGGCAGGTATGCAATTGTGCCGCCTCTTGCCTTAGGGCAGCTGGGATAGGCTCCAGCCTATTAATTGGAACCCCGATCAGGAGAGGTAAAATAACTAAACCAAAAAAAGACAAAATACGATAAATATAACGGTAATTACCTTCTGATTTACTGCAACCAGTCCAGGAAGTATGCCGCCTCCTGCCTTTCGACAGCTGGGATAGGCTCCAGCTCACCCACAATGACCCTGAATAGGGAAAGTAGCAGAACATGAGTGATTATGCAAACAGTTGATGTGTATGAATGCAAAAAATGTAATCGGTTCTTGCTTTGCAAACAAAACAAAATGAAATCCCAAGTTTGTTGCAGAGCACATGTCGTTTCCATCCCCGGTGCAACTGCACGACAATAACTCCGCGCTACATGATAGATCCATGTCTCATTTGGAATATCAGCCATGTCTGTTCAGACTGCAGACAAACAGATGCATCATCACAAGGAAATGTATCTTTTTTTGTGCGGATTCCTTTTTGCTGTACAGGCTGGGTGAGTCACAGTCATGCAGAATAAACCAGGCTTGTAATGGCACCCCTGCAAGCATGACAATAGAAGTGCATTGACTGCGCGTTATTTCCTTTTCACGAGTGTGCGTGATTGCAATATGCACAAGAAACAAACAGATCAAAAGTCTATCTATAGCGAGATGTGTTTACTTTTCGACCACCTGGTTACGTTGAATGGCAGATTTGCGAGGCTAATGCACATCGGCAGCATTAGTATGCCTCAGAGGGGCTTTGTGCACTTTGTCAAGAGGAGAGGTGATGTAAGGAGGGGGGAATAAATGTTTGCAGTTTCCCCACTGACCCGGAGCTCGCCCATCCATCCAACCCCCCCACACGGTGACACAGTGCCCCCTCTGGGCTGGAAGTGAACACATGCACACAACATTCACTTAAATGTACAATCATCTACATTTGAAAAAATGCTTATTTATCCTGTGCCACCAACTGTATGATACTATATTGCATTTACAGTGTTTTTATCTTCATAGACGTAATATTAGAGAGTGATTACACTAGACCAGGGGTCGGCAACCTTTACCAGTCAAAGAGCCATTTTGACCAGTTTCACAAATTATGGAAAACAATGGGAGCCGCAAAAATTTTTTTAAATTCAAAATGAAATTAAAGCTGCAAGCAGCATTGGTCGGGCCCGCGTATTTGG
>NC_084552.2:4540000-4597500 GCF_033978685.3 Nerophis lumbriciformis | reverse complement strand
CCCTCAATCATCCAAAACCAAAACCAGATGGAACAATCACAAGGCTTCTTTCAGGAACAAAAACCTGCGAAATACCACAGAACTCAGCAAACACATTTGGGACCTCAAAGACAATAATGTTGAATATTCAATAACATGGCAAATTCTTGCATCCAGCACACCTTACAATAGTGGTAATAAAAGATGCAACCTATGCTTGAAAGAGAAACTGTTTATCATATACCGTCCAGACCTGTCATCCCTCAACAAGCGCAGCGAAATTGTATCAGCATGCCGCCACAGACGGAAACACCTCCTAGGTAACACATGAGCCAATCACCACGCCCCTACGCCAGCCTGTACCCACCCACTCTGTGCCCTATATAAACCATGGTATGTGAATGCTTCCATTAAAATCTCCTGATGATTGAGGGAACCCCTCATGAAACAGGCCTGTAGAGATGAAGTAGTCTTGTGATTTTTTTTTGATTTTTTTTTCCCCACACATACATATATTGCGCTCTACTACGGTATCGGGCACTATTTTTTGGATAACCTTATTAGGACATATATAAATATTGACCCTGGATCTCAGGAAACAGAGTGGACCGACACCAACAGATGACATGGCACCCCAAACCATTACTGATGGTGGAAACTTTACACTAGACTTCAGGCAACGTGGATCCTGTGCCTTTCCTGTCTTCCTCCAGACTCTGGGACCTCGATTTCCAAAGGAAATGCAAAATTTGCATGGTTGGGTGATGGTTTGGGGTGCCATGTCATCTGCTGGTGTCGGTCCACTCTGTTTCCTGAGATCCAGGGTCAACGCAGCCGTCTACCAGCAAGTTTTAGAGCACTTCATGCTTCCTGCTGCTGACCTGCTCTATGGAGATGGAGATTTCAAGTTCCAACAGGACTTGGCGCCTGCACACAGCGCAAAATCTACCCGTGCCTGGTTTACGGACCATGGTATTTCTGTTCTAAATTGGCCCGCCAACTCCCCTGACCTTAGCCCCATAGAAAATCTGTGGGGTATTGTGAAAAGGAAGATGCAGAATGCCAGACCCAAAAACGCAGAAGAGTTGAAGGCCACTATCAGAGCAACCTGGGCTCTCAAAACACCTGAGCAGTGCCAGAAACTCATCGACTCCATGCCACGCCGCATTAACGCAGTAATTGAGGCAAAAGGAGCTCCAACCAAGTATTGAGTATTGTAAATGCTCATATTTTTCATTTTCATACTTTTCAGTTGGCCAACATTTCTAAAAATCCCTTTTTTGTATTAGCCTTAAGTAATATTCTAATTTTGTGACACACGGAATTTTGGATTTTCATTTGTTGCCACTTCAAATCATCAAAATTAAATGAAATAAACATTTGAATGCATCAGTCTGTGTGCAATGAATAAATATAATGTACAAGTTACACCTTTTGAATGCAATTACTGAAATAAATCAAGTTTTTCAAAATATTCTAATTTACTGGCTTTTACCTGTATATATATATATATATATATATATATATATATATTTATTTATTATTAACACAAGTGATTGCTTTTCTAATTTTGATTTTGTGCCTTTCATTGAGTTTAAAATATGGGAAATGTTAAATGACATTCAATCACTGTGTTATGCTGTAAAAAAAAAAAAAAAAAAAAAAAACACTATTTGGAACAAATCAAGCTCCTTTGGATAAGATTTGAACTGAGAAGAAAGGGAAAACAACTGGAGCTCTCTTGTTTGGATAGACTCATACTTACACATGGCGGCTTTGCTCCAATATTTAAATGAGTCCGTTTTTTTTTTCCCTGAGAAAAATATGCCATATTCGGCAGCATGCATGAAATGATGAATACAGAAATATACGGTAGATATAGATTGTGGCGCTGTCCTGTCCTCAGGCACACTTTTGCGTCCATAGTTTATATCTCCGACCTGGCAGAGTGCATCTGACCCCTGGGGTCCCTCGTGTGTATGTGTGTGTGTGTGTGTGTGTGTGTGTGTGTGTGTGTGTGTGTGTGTGTGTGTGCGTGTGCGCTTGCATCACTCCAGCTGTCTCCTCACATCCATCCACCCTCTGATGACTGAACTTCACAGCGGATCTCTCCGAGCTGGTACCTTCAGGGCTCCAAACGAGCAGACGTTTCAAACAATGTTTCCTGGCAATGGACCCACAGAAGATCTGCACAATGAAGAGGGGGTCGCGGGGGGAGAAAACAAAATAAGAGTAGATGGTGCATGTGGGCGTGTGCATTGGTCACATAGGAAAAAAATAAATAAATAAATAATAAAAAAATGCCTTCAGTTTGATACTGAGTGAACAATCAGACATAAATTATAGGCCACTTCAACTGATTGTATACAATTACGTCGGCACAAATACAAACCCCGTTTCCATATGAGTTGGGAAATTGTGTTAGATGTAAATATAAACGGAATACAATGATTTGCAAATCCTTTTCAACCCATATTCAGTTGAATGCACTACAAAGACAACATATTTGATGTTCAAACTCATAAACTTTATATTTTTTTTGGCAAATAATAATTAACTTAGAATTTCATGGCTGCAACACGTGCCAAAGTAGTTGGGAAAGGGCATGTTCACCACTGTGTTACATGGCCTTTCCTTTTAACAACACTCAGTAAACGTTTTGGGAACAGAGGAGACACATTTTTGAAGCTTCTCAGGTGGAATTCTTTCCCATTCTTGCTTGATGTACAGCTTAAGTTGTTCAACAGTCCGGGGGTCTCCGTTGTGCTATTTTAGGCTTCATAATGCGCCACACATTTTCAATGGGAGACAGGTCTGGACTACAGGCAGGCCGGTCTATTACCCGCACTCTTTTACTATGAAGCCACGTTGATGTAACACGTGGCTTGGCATTGTCTTGCTGAAATAAGCAGGGGCGTCCATGGTAACGTTGCTTGAATGGCAACATATGTTGCTCTAAAACCTGTATGTACCATTCAGCATTAATGGCGCCTTCACAGATGTGTAAGTTACCCATGTCTTGGGCACTAATACACCCCCATACCATCACAGATGCTGGCTTTTCAACTTTGCGCCTATAACGATCCGGATGGTTCTTTTCCTCTTTGGTCCGGAGGACACAACGTCTTACAGTTTCCAAAAGCAATTTGAAATGTGGACTCGTCAGACCACAGAACACTTTTCCACTTTGTATCAGTCCATCTTAGATGAGCTCAGGCCCAGCGAAGCCGACGGCGTTTCTGGGTGTTGTTGATAAACGGTTTTCGGTTTGCATAGGAGAGTTTTAACTTGCACTTACAGATGTAGCGACCAACTGTAGTTACTGACAGTGGGTTTCTGAAGTGTTCCTGAGCCCATGTGGTGATATCCTTTCCACACTGATGTCGCTTGTTGATGCAGTACAGCCTGAGGGATCGAAGGTCACGGGCTTAGCTGCTTACGTGCAGTGATTTCTCCAGATTCTCTGAACCCTTTGATGATATTACGGAGCGTAGATGGTGAAATCCCTAAATTCCTTATAGCTGCATGGTTGAGAAAGGTTTTTCTTAAACTGTTCAACAATTTGCTCACGCATTTGTTGACAAAGTGGTGACCCTCGCCCCATCCTTGTTTGTGAATGACTGAGCATTTCATGGAATCTACTTTTATACCCAATCATGGCACCCACCTGTTCCCAATTTGCCTGTTCACCAAATAAGTGTTTGATGAGCATTCCTCAACTTTATCAGTATTTATTGCCACCTTTCCTAACTTCTTTGTCACGTGTTGCTGGCATCAAATTCTAAAGTTAATGATTATTTGCAACAAAAAAAATATGTTTATCAGTTTGAACATCAAATATGTTGTCTTTGTAGCATATTCAACTGAATATGGGTTGAAAATGATTTGCAAATCATTGTATTCCGTTTATATTTACATCTAACACAATTTCCCAACTCATATGGAAACGGGGTTTGTAGTTGTTGCTATGTGAGACACTGAAAAGGACTACAATTACAGATGAACCTCTATTTTTATAGGAAATATTGTTACGGTACAGCGCGGGAAGAAGACGGCACAGAAGCAAGGACGTAGTTTAGCTCTATTTATTTTTAAATACAATAGGAAATGAGGCGTGTAACTAAAACCCCACCCCAAAAAATAATCTATTTAAAAAAATAATAATAATAATAATAACTGGGATTTATATAGCGCTTTTCTAAGTACCCAAAGTCGCTTTACATGTAGAACCCATCATTCACACCTGGTGGTGGTAAGCTACTTTCATAGCCACAGCTGCCCTGGGGACAGAATCGATTCTGAATCGCACAACATGAGAATCACGATTCGAATTCGAATCGATTTTTTCCCACACCCAGAGTTTACATAATTCACCCACAGAACTTTAGTTATTAGAGAGTTCCGGATGGACGGTTTTTCAGGGGACACATTTCCGGCGTTGTTGTTGCACTAGTGAGCCACGGATGAGGAGATGCCGCTCCGTTATATATTTAAGCAAAGTCTGAATGTCATTAAAACAGTTAGCTCCATCTTTTGACACTTCTTCCACTCCCGTCCTTGCACGCTACACCGCTACAACAAAGATGACGAGGAGGAGACGCTGTCGAAGTTGAGCCACGTAAATAAGACCGCCCACAAAAACGGCGCGTCCTGAAGCGACTGTCAGAAAGCGACTTGAAGATGATCTGTAAAACATCATCTATGCAACATTTTGACCAAAGAACCAGCATCACATGTTATGTAGACCACAAGGAAGTGTTTTAGATAGAGATGTCCGATATTATCGGCCGATAAATGCTTTAAAATGTAATATCGGAAATTATCGGTATCGTTTTTTTTTATTATCGGTATCGGTTTTTTTATTTTATTGTATTTTTATTTTTTTTATTAAATCAACATAAAAAAGCACGTTTGCTCCTGTTAACAAAAATGCCCTTTTGAAAACCATTGATAATGCCATTTTTGATTCGATATTACTAATTAAAATGTATTATTATTATTATATTTGTATGTGTATGTATATATATATATGTATATATATATATATATATATATATATATATATATATATATATATATATATATATATATATATATATATATATATATATATTTACAGTATATATATATATATATATATATATATATATATATATATATATACATTAGAGATGCGCGGTTTGCGGACACAACCGCGGATTGGGCGGATTATCCGCGGATTGGGCGGATGAAATTGAAATAAATAAGATTTTATCCGCGCCGCGGGTCGGGTCGGGCGGATTAATGAGATTTTTTTTTGGGTTTTTTTTTGCGGGTGGCAGTTAAACCAATTCGGAAATATATATACATAGTTAAATGTTGTTAGCCACATACGAAAAACGAGCAGCACTCTTTGAAACAGGCAATTATTTATCAGCAGGCACCTGCAGCAGCCACAGGCACATGCAGCACGCCACATCAGAAGAAGAAAAAAAAAAATGGCAACACCGGCAGCAAACGTGGTACGCGACAAACTAAAAAAGGGAATACTAAAGACCAGGGGAAAAAAAGGCCAGAAAAGTTCAGCGTGGACTCGTTTTTATGAGGTTGTAAATCAGGATGACAGCAATGCTGGCTACGTGAGTTGCAAGAGCTGCGACGCTGTGTACGTCTACGACAGTCATAAAACCGGGACATCGAACATGGTGCATGGTGCGAACAAAGGACTTCTTTCATTTAAGGTTTGTGATAAACCATCAAACTCATTTGTTAAAAGGACTCTATAGTAATATAAAGCGAATTCTTCTGGACATTATCATGCAAGAAAAGTTTATTTTTGGGACCGCGATCACCGCGTAATGATTTTTAAAGGTTGCATTACAAACATTTAACTGTCCCATGTGATCAGCCAGTGCGATTGGAAGTCCATGCTCAATTATTGCCTCCGTAAATAAAACTTCGGCATTTATCACATCCAAAGAATCTGTTTGGGCGACGAAAAACGTTGAAAGTTTTCCACTTGTATCGCTAGCAACGGCATTAGACTTGTGTTTTTTTGTCCCAACGTGGTCTTTTACATCGCTAATTCCTCCGTGTCCGATCGAAAAATCTTGTCTGCACAAGGTGCAATTCGCGTAGTTTTCACCCTTTTTTTTTTTTAATTAATGAAAAACCGTATTTTTTATCACTGCACCCGTAACCCGGAATAGGTTGATGAAAACCGTACGAATTACGGGAAAACCGGAGTAGTTGGCAGGTGCCTCACTAATGCCTTGCATCGTCTATATTAGATATAACGGGCGGGTGCGGGCGGATGCAGTTCTATTCAAACGTTACATCGGGTGGATGGCGGATGGTTGACGACTTTCTGATGCGGTTGCGGATGAAATATTTGCCTATCCGCGCATCTCTAATATACATATATATATATATATATATATATATATATATATATATATATATATATATATATATACATATAAGAGATGTCCGTTTTTTTTATTATCAGTATCGTTTTTTTGTGTTTTTTTTTTACATTTTTTAATTTTGTTTTTATTCAATCAACATAAAAAACACAAGATACACTTACAATTAGTGCACCAACCCAAAAAACCTCCCACCCCCATTTACACTCATTCACACAAAAGGGTTGTTTCTTTCTGTTATTAATATTGTGGTTCCTACATTATATATCAATATATATCAATACAGTCTGCAAGGGATACAGTCCGTAAGCACACATGATTGTGCGTGCTGCTGGTCCACTAATAGTACTAACCTTTAACACTTCATTTTACTCATTTTCATTAATTACTAGTTTCTATGTAACTGTTTTTATATTGTTTTACTTTCTTTTTTATTCAAGAAAATGTTTTTAATTTATTTATCCTATTTTATTTTATTCATTTTTTAAAAAATGGACTTTATCTTCACCATACCTGGTTGTCCAAATTAGGCATAATAATGTGTTAATTCCAAGACTGCATGTATCGGTTGATATCGGTATCGGTAATTAAAGAGTTGGACAATATCGGAATATCGGATATCGGCAATAAAGCCATTATCGGACATCCCTAATCTACAATGTGTCAAGACTTGATTTTGGATGTGTGCTTTTCCGGGATGCAACGGAAAGTTGGCTCGGGCGAGACGGGAATGAAGGTACATGATTTGTTTATATTTATCAAAAAAAAGGAATAAACGAAAGCGCGCACAGTGGCGGAGAATAAACTATGAAACCAAAAGACTATAGCAAAAAAGTACAAATGAAAAGCACACACAGTGGCGGAGAACAAACTATGAAAAACAAAAAGACTATAAACATGGAACAAAAACTTACTATGACAAGGGACATGAAGCAGGATCTTAGAGGATGAAGGGAGTACATAAGCATAAATGTGGAGAGGTCGTCAGAAAGACAAACTGAAAAACACTGAACTTAAATACTACAGACATGATTAACGAAAACAGGTGCGTGACTCAACACGTGAAACAGGTGCGTGACGTGACAGGTGAAAACTCATGGGTTGCTATGGTGACAATCAAGAGTGCACAATGAGTCCAAACGTGGAACAGGTGAAACTAATGGGGTAATCATGGAAACAAGACAAGGGAGTGAAAAGACAGAAACTAAAGAGTCCTATAACTAAACAAAACATGACTTAAAACAAAACATGATTACACAGACATGACACAATGTAAATAGTCATGAAAATAAAGAAAACACATTGAATGAGAAGGTGTGTCCAAAGAAGGTGTGTCCAAACTTCTGTTTTTCAAAATAAAAACAAAAAAACTTCAGGCTACACATTTTTAAGATAGATAGTTTACTTAATTATAATAACTAGTCCAGTGGTTCTTAACCTGGGTTCGATCGAACCCTACGGGTTCGGTGAGTCAGGCTCAGGGGTTCGGAGTCACACCGATTTGCAGGTGTGTAATTTGTAATTGTAGTTTATTTTACTAGTTTCTATGTAACTGTTTTTATATTGTTTTACTTTCTTTTTTATTCAAGAAAATGTTTTTAATTTATTTATCTTATTTTATTTTATTATTTTAAAAAAAAAGGACTTTATCTTCACCATACCTGGTTGTCCAAATTAGGCATAATAATGTGTTAATTCCACGACTGTATATATCGGTTGATATCGGTATCGGTAATTAAAGAGTTGGACAATATCGGATTATCGGACATCCCTAGTTTTAGATTTAGAAAAAAATCATAATATGACTCTCTTAATGCGCCCTATGGTCCGGAAAATACGGTATGTTGAAATTGTTTAAAATGTTAACTTCAGCATAGTATCGGATATCGGCAATAAAGCCATTATCGGACATCCCTAATCTACAATGTAAATAGTCATGAAAATAAAGAAAACACCATTGAATGAGAAGGTGTGTCCAAACTTTTGGCCTGTACTGTATATGTTCTTAACATCTGTTTTTCAAAATAAAAACAAAAAAAACTTCAGGCTACACATTTTTAAGATAGATAGTTTACTTAATTATAATAACTAGTCCAGTGGTTCTTAACCTGGGTTCGATCGAACCCTAGGGGTTCGGTGAGTCAGGCTCAGGGGTTCGAAGTCACACCGATTTGCAGGTGTGTAATTTGTCATTGTAATTTATTTTACTAGTTTCTATGTAACTGTTTTTATATTGTTTTACTTTCTTTTTTATTCAAGAAAATGTTTTTAATTTATTTATCTTATTTTATTTTATAAATTAAAAAAAAAAAAGACTTTATTTTCACTATACCTGGTTGTCCAAATTAGGCATAATAATGTGCTGATTCCACGACTGTATATATCGGTATCGGTTGATATCGGTTGATATCGGTATCGATAATTAAAGAGTTGGACAATATCGGATTATCGGACATCCCTAGTTTTAGATTTAGAAAAAAATCGTAATATAATAATAATAATAATAATAATAACTGGGATTTATATAGCGCTTTTCTAAGTACCCAAAGTCGCTTTACATGTAGAACCCATCAATCATTCACACCTGGTGGTGGTAAGCTACTTTCATAGCCACAGCTGCCCTGGGGTAGACTGACGGAAGCGTGGCTGAAATTTGCGCCTCCGACCACCACCTATCATTCATCATTCAATTCACCGGTGTGAGTGGCACCGGGGGCAAAGGGTGAAGTGTCCGGCCCAAGGACACAACGGCAGCGATTTTTGGATGGTAAGAGGCGGGGAACGAACCTGCAACCCTCAGGTTTCTGGCACGGTTGCTCTACCCACTACGCCATGCCGCCCCCAATATGACTAATATGACTCTCATAATGCGCCTTGTAATCCGGTGCGCCCTATGGTCCGGAAAATACGGTATGTTGAAATTGTTTAAAATGTTAACTTCAGCATAGTCATTTTTAAAAAAGTGAATTGTTCATTCTGTTGCTCCAGGTTTATATGGCCTTTCAAAGCTCCACCATTTTTTGACCTCGGTATTTGTCCAATCCTCGTCCCAGAACAAATACCCAGAAACCTTTGCAGCACTGACTCTTCCGGGACGCTACAAGGTGTGTGTATGTGTGTGTGGGGGGGAGGATGTATATTGTAGCGTCCTGGAAGAGTTAGTGCTGTTTAGTACTGTTTTGGTTAGAGCGTCAATACTAACCGATAACGTTAAGGCTTTCTCCAGAGGAGATGGAGATTTTGCATTTGAACCGTGCTAATAAGCTCACAGGCGATGTTTGTTCTCAGTAGAGATGCGCGGTTTGCGGGCACAACCGCGGAGTCCGCGGATTATCCGCGGATTGGGCGGATGAAATTTAAAAAAATTAGATTTTTATCCGCGGGTCGGGTCGGGCGGTTGAAATGAAAAAAAATTAGATTTTAAATAGATTCAGGCGGGTGGCAGTTAAACCAATTCGGAAATATATATACATAGTTAAATGTTGTTACCCACATACGAAAAACGAGCAGGCACCTGCAGCATATGCCACAACAGAAGAAGAAAAAAGAAAAGAGATGGACACTTTTATGGAGCGGAGAAGGGACGCCTCGCCGGGGTCCGGGACCGAGGCCCCTTCCCCCGAGAGGGCCCCACCGGGAGCCGTAGCTGAGGCGATCCGCGAGAAGGGCCCGACGCACGTCCAGGGTCACCACCGCGCCCACCGCACCGACACCCCGCCTCGTCCGCCTTCGCCGCGGCCGGCGTCACGCGCAGCAGGTAAGCAGCTTACCTGCCCGCCACCCCTGTTGCCGGGGGCGCGTAACAGGGGTCACTCCGCGCGCAGTGCGCTCACGAAAGGGGTGGGGCTCACCCTGGTTGATATAGACAGCAGGACGGTGGCCATGGAAGTTGGAACCCGCTAAGGAGTGTGTAACAACCCACCTGCCGAATCAACTAGCCCTGAAAATGGATGGCGCTGGAGCGTCGGGCCCATACCCGGCCGTCGCCGGCAGCGAGACGCGCTTGGAGGTGCGCTCAGCGCGGCTCCCATATGATTGCGCACTGGTGTGCGTCTGGGCCGTGACAGCGTGGCACGCGAATGTCTGTGCTGCATTGGATCAGTCTCCTTTCTTTAACAGGCAAAAGCTTTCTAACCTCACTAATGCCTTGCATCGTCTATATTAGATATATAACAACGGGCGGGTGCGGGCGGGTGCGGTTCTGATTAAATGTTAGTCGGGTGGATGGCGGATGGTTGACGACTTTCTGATGCGGTTGCAGATGAAATAATTGCCTATCCGCGCATCTCTAATATATATATATATATAAATAAAATAAACACTTGAATTTCAGCGAAGCCGACACCGTTTCTGGGTGTTGTTGATAAACGGTTTTCGCCCTGCATAGGAGAGTTACACTTACTTAGCGACCAACTGTAGTTACCGACAGTGGGTTTCTGAAGTGTTGCTGAGCCCATGTGGTGATATCCTTTACACACTGATGTCGCTTGTTGATGCAGTACAGCCTGAGAGATCGAAGGTCACGGGCTTAGCTGCTTACGTGCAGCGATTTCTCCAGATTCTCTGAACCCTTTGATGATATTACAGACCGTAGATGGTGAAATCCCTAAATTCCTTGCAATAGCTGGTTGAGAACGTTTTTTCTTAAACTGTTCAACAATTTGCTCACGCATTTGTTGACAAAGTGGTGACCCTCGCCCCATCCTTGTTTGTGAACGACTGAGCATTTCATGGAATCTACTTTTATACCCAATCATGGCACCCACCTGTTCCCAATTTGCCTGTTCACCTGTAAGTGTTTGAGGAGCATTCCTCAACTTTATCAGTATTTATTGCCACCTTTCCCAACTTCTTTGTCACGTGTTGCTGGCATCAAACAGCGAGACGCGCTTGGAGGTGCGCTCAGCGCGGCCCCCATATGATTGCGCACTGGTGTGCGTCTGGGTCGTGACAGCGTGGCACGCGAATGTCTGTGCTGCATTGGATCAGTCTCTTTTCTTTAACAGGCAAAAGCTTTATAACCTCACTAATGCCTTGCATCATCTATATTAGATATATAACAACGGGCGGGTGCGGTTCTGATCAAATGTTAGGTCGGGTGGATGGCGGATGGTTGACGACTTTCTGATGCGGTTGAGGATGAAATAATTGCCTATCCGCGCATCTCTAGTTCTCAGCACACAACAGCTCACCAAGTGTGAACCCACGACTTCCCCTAACCGTTTAGAATGTTCCTGTAAAGGAAGTGTTGACAGCGGGCAACAACGCACATCGGCAAACGGGTTTATTAACAGCCCCGAGGTGCCTCGACGGGTGGCGGGAGGCGCCGAGAAATCCTGCCATGAATATGCATCGTGGCACAACGATGGCTAGTAAAGTGGCTTTGCGTGCAAGATAAACGAGGAAGCAATCGAGCCAGTGTACAAAGGGCCTTTTGCACCGTTGAAATAGATCGCACGTCATTGATTTCTGCCGCGAGACTCCGTGTTTTACGATATGAATGTTATTGTTGACATTAATGAATTCAATTCCTAGAGGTCATCCAATTGGTGCGGTGACTAATTACACCCACGCCGCTTTGACAGCGTCTTTGCCCGCAGCCTTCGACATTAATTGGCCACCCGTCACGAGAACACGAACACAACACATCCCTGTGTTTGCACTAATGACACCGCCACCGGTGGACTTTTCCGACCTGCGTCAGTAAAAAACGCGCCGCGTTTTGACTCGTCTCCGGCGTCTAATTGGAACAATCCGCCGCTCGCGCAAGGTCAACACGTCGCGGCATCGCTTGATTCTGACGAGCGAGCCCCGCAGAACAACAATCAGCGGAACTCTGTAATGAAAAAGAACCTATTCCATTTAATTAGGCTGCACCTCACGGGCGTCTTATTACGTCTAATCGTCAACGCTCGCTCCACTGATGTTGTGTTTTTCCGACGCCATGTGAATGAATACTTAACGGTTTGAGGCCATTCGGCATTAGGGACAGTTTATAACCAGAATTACTTGCATATTAGATGACTGTGCGCTGCATAATTTAAAGGGGAACATTATCACAATTTCAGAATTGTTAAAACCATTAAAAATCAGTTCCCAGTGGCTTATTATATTTTTCGAAGTTTTTTTCAAAATGTTACCCATCACGCAATATCCCTAAAAAAAAGCTTCAAAGTGCCTGATTTTAACCATCGTTATATACACTGTCGGAGGCAGATATTTACATATATCCGAATTTTAGTTTTCTTTCATAGTCATATTTGAAAACAGCTCGTGTTTTCCATTTATTCTCTTTCTGTTTCTCTGCAAGTAAACTGTGTGTGTTAACCTTGAATTATTTGGAATGTGTTTTGACTAGCATGTGTTTTGACTAGAGAGAGGAGAGAGGAGAGAGGGTTTTTGGGGTCGGGAAGACAGACCATTTTGGCGGCGCAATAGAATGTTCTATGGTGGACTGGTCTCAAATGTATATCTGCAAAGCTTTGCCAATATATTACAAAATACCTATTCTGTCTCTGGTGATTTTTCAACTCAGCTTTAAGTGTCGTAAAGAGCTTGGGAGCGACACTGGGAGGAACAACTGGTCCAAAACGCAACAACACCCGTCCATTTTCCTGTGACGTCACATAGTGAGTTGAGTTGAGTTGAGTTTGAGTTTATTTGGAACATGCAAGCATACAACATGATACATCACAATCTCCAGTTTCTCTTTTCAACATGTTCGAAAAGGAGTAGGAAGAAGCAGAGCTTATTTAATCCTACCCCTTTTCTTTTACATAACAATTGCTAAAACTTTTGTTCACTTCCTGTTCTCAATTTATTCACAATATACTCCATAAGTAATCACACAAAAAATAAGTAAATAAATAAAAAATTGGTGAAGTAAGATACATTTAATATGATGAGATAAGTAAGATTATTTTGAGAGTGAAAGAATGGATGAATTAAATAAATTCAGAATGTTTATCATGGTTCTTCTTCTTTGTACTTTGTAAACACTAAGTTTGAAGAGTTTCTTGAAAGCCAACACAAACAAACATGGCGGAAAGAACAGCAAGCTATAGCGACATTAGCTCGGATTCAGACTCGGATTTCAGCGGCTTAAGCGATTCAACAGATTACGCATGTATTGAAACGGATGGTTGTAGTGTGGAGGCAGGTAGCGAAAACCAAATTGAAGAAGAAACTGAAGCTATTGAGCCATATCGGTTTGAACCGTATGCAAGCGAAACCGACGAAAACGACACGACAGCCGGCGACACGGGAGAAAGCGAGGGCGAATTCGGCGATCGCCTTCCAACCAACGATTGGTATGTGTTTGTTTGGCATTAAAGGAAACTAACAACTATGAACTAGGTTTACAGCATATGAAATACATTTGGCAACAATATGCACTTTGAGAGTGCAGACAGCTCAATTTTCATCAATTTATATATTCTGTAGACATACCCTCATCCGCGCTCTTTTCCTGAAAGCTGATCTGTCCAGTTTTGGAGTTGATGTCAGCAGGCCAGGGAAGCTAGGGTCCGAATTTTAGTGTTACTTATGTTACGATCCGCTGCCCGGATCAGAGTTTGTTTATGTTTGTGTCACGTGTTTTCAGCACCTTGAGTTTAGTTTGTTCCCATACAACTGATGACGACGATTATTTCATGTTCCTTAGCTGCTAGTTTTCACGCTATGCCATTTTGCCTGCTAGCTCCCACGCTAGTCCTTTTGTTTCTTGCCTTTTGTGCTACGTGCATGTCTTTTTGTTTATCCACCGTATGATTTATATTTTAAATAAATCATATTCGTACCTGCAAGCTGTGTCCGAAGCCGTCTGCATCCTTGGGAGAACCACACCCGCGTCACTATGCGACCACGTCGTTACAGTACGAAGCCAGCAGAAGACAATTCTCCCGCACCGGCCATCGAGGAGTTCGACGAAGGTACGTGGGAGGTGTTGCGAGCGATGGAGGCGGAAACTCTTCGCTATTCCCCCTCGGAGCGCCAGGACCTGATATGGGGTCCCAACGGAAAGCTGGTCCCAATCCACTCCGTTTGGCCCGAGGACATCGCCACACCCCCGCAGTACGGGACGCGTCAGCGAAGACGGAAGCCGGCCAGAAGGTCTTTCCCTCGCCGCCAAGACGCGCCGCTCCTGCAAACTCCTCCCCCGGACCGAAGCAAGCTACATGCAGCTCAAACTTCCCCTCCTCAGATGTTTGGCAACCCCATCGACCACTTCGCCAAACAGTTCTCCGATTGGGCTGTAAGTCACATGGACAGTTGCAACAATGACGTCATTTCTTTGGCGCCCCCCGAAGAGGTAACTCCGCCCACTCCCGATGACATCATTGAGCAAACATTTTTTTTTCCATCTTCTAATTCTTTCTGTCAGCCAATACCAAATGACTTTCATTCTAAGATAAGACATTATCAGGACATTTTTGCTAAGTGTAAGTCTAGTCAGTCACATTCTGATTTTCAAACTCCACCTCCAGTGACTTTGGTTCCGCCCCCAGTGACTATTGCTCCGCCCACTGCACATATTTTCTCCCCCTGTTCTCTCACCCAATCTCAAGTGGGGGGTGAGAATAGACAATTTGGACAATTTAAAGAGGAGGAGTATACCCCCCTCCTTACCTCCCCCCACCCACCCTTGAAGACGGTTCCAAACCGCAAAGAGCGCGTCTGGTATCCGCGTCTTGAGGGGGGGGCTAGTACTGGGAACTGTGCTAGTGCGGTGGCACAACTTCGGCGTGCTAAACCGCAACCTCCTGCAAGGCCACCGCCACCAGTCTTTCGGCGTGCTAAACCGCAACCTCCTGCACGGCCACCGCCACCAGTCCTTCGTCCTGCTAAGCCACAACCGCCAGCTAGGCCACCTCCAGCTGCACCTCGGCTAGCACCTGTTCCTGCACCTCGGCTGACACACCAAGCTTCGTCTGCTGGTACCCACACCAGCACCTGCTCCACGGCTGGTACCAGAACCTGCACCTGCCTCCACGGCGACGTCGGCTCCTCCTGCCTCCACGGCGACGTCGGCTCCTCCTGCCTCCACGGCGACGTCGGCTCCTCCTGTTTCCACGGCGACGTCTGCTCTCTCCTCGTCTTCGTCTCAGCGACCTCGAGTGGTCTGGCTGCGCAAGCGGCGCTCTCGGAGGTTTGTTTATGGACGCCAGTGGCGCAAACAGCAGCGACACCCGAGACGTAGTCGTAGAACTCTCCGGCTGCTGAACTTCTGGCGCCACTCACGCCCACCTTCTCGGCAGCCACGAATGTGGCCTTTCCGTGGTCGCCCGCCTCGCCTGCGGCAGCGGCGTTCCACTCGCCGCCGCCACCTGACTCTTCCCCGGTGGATTCGGGGACACGTGGCCTGGCGACCCACCACCAAATCCTCCCTCCACCCTCCCTGGACTCTTGAACTGTTTCTTGTTTTTTGGGTTCTAGTTTTATTTCGTGTCAAGGGACATCTGGAATCTGTCCTTTAAGGGGGGGGTACTGTTACGATCCGCTGCCCGGATCAGAGTTTGTTTATGTTTGTGTCACGTGTGTGACTTGAGTTTAGTTTGTTCCCATACAACTGATGACGACGATTATTTCATGTTCCTTAGCTGCTAGTTTTCACGCTATGCCATTTTGCCTGCTAGCTCCCACGCTAGTCCTTTTGTTTCTTGCCTTTTGTGCTACGTGCATGTCTTTTTGTTTATCCACCGTATGATTTATATTTTAAATAAATCATATTCGTACCTGCAAGCTGTGTCCGAAGCCGTCTGCATCCTTGGGAGAACCACACCCGCATCACTATGCGACCACGTCGTTACAGTACGAAGCCAGCAGAAGACAATTCTCCCGCACCGGCCATCGAGGAGTTCGACGAAGGTACGTGGGAGGTGTTGCGAGCGATGGAGGCGGAAACTCTTCGCTATTCCCCCTCGGAGCGCCAGGACCTGATATGGGGTCCCAACGGAAAGCTGGTCCCAATCCACTCCGTTTGGCCCGAGGACATCGCCACACCCCCGCAGTACGGGACGCGTCAGCGAAGACGGAAGCCGGCCAGAAGGTCTTTCCCTCGCCGCCAAGACGCGCCGCTCCTGCAAACTCCTCCCCCGGACCGAAGCAAGCTAC
Organism: Nerophis lumbriciformis; assembly: GCF_033978685.3. Classification (NCBI taxonomy): domain Eukaryota; kingdom Metazoa; phylum Chordata; class Actinopteri; order Syngnathiformes; family Syngnathidae; genus Nerophis; species Nerophis lumbriciformis. The sequence goes on along the minus strand of NC_084552.2, from coordinate 4,581,004 downwards.
ATGCAGCTCAAACTTCCCCTCCTCAGATGTTTGGCAACCCCATCGACCACTTCGCCAAACAGTTCTCCGATTGGGCTGTAAGTCACATGGACAGTTGCAACAATGACGTCATTTCATTGGCGCCCCCCGAAGAGGTAACTCCGCCCACTCCCGATGACATCATTGAGCAAACATTTTTTTTTCCATCTTCTAATTCTTTCTGTCAGCCAATACCAAATGACTTTCATTCTAAGATAAGACATTATCAGGACATTTTTGCTAAGTGTAAGTCTAGTCAGTCACATTCTGATTTTCAAACTCCACCTCCAGTGACTTTGGTTCCGCCCCCAGTGACTATTGCTCCGCCCACTGCACATATTTTCTCCCCCTGTTCTCTCACCCAATCTCAAGTGGGGGGTGAGAATAGACAATTTGGACAATTTAAAGAGGAGGAGTATACCCCCCTCCTTACCTCCCCCCACCCACCCTTGAAGACGGTTCCAAACCGCAAAGAGCGCGTCTGGTATCCGCGTCTTGAGGGGGGGGCTAGTACTGGGAACTGTGCTAGTGCGGTGGCACAACTTCGGCGTGCTAAACCGCAACCTCCTGCAAGGCCACCGCCACCAGTCTTTCGGCGTGCTAAACCGCAACCTCCTGCACGGCCACCGCCACCAGTCCTTCGTCCTGCTAAGCCACAACCGCCAGCTAGGCCACCTCCAGCTGCACCTCGGCTAGCACCTGTTCCTGCACCTCGGCTGACACACCAAGCTTCGTCTGCTGGTACCCACACCAGCGCCGGCTCCACGGCTGGTACCCACACCAGCGCCGGCTCCACGGCTGGTACCAGAACCTGCACCTGCTCCACGGCTGGTACCAGAACCTGCACCTGCCTCCACGGCGACGTCGGCTCCTCCTGCCTCCACGGCGACGTCGGCTCCTCCTGCCTCCACGGCGACGTCGGCTCCTCCTGCCTCCACGGCGACGTCGGCTCCTCCTGTTTCCACGGCGACGTCTGCTCTCTCCTCGTCTTCGTCTCAGCGACCTCGAGTGGTCTGGCTGCGCAAGCGGCGCTCTCGGAGGTTTGTTTATGGACGCCAGTGGCGCAAACAGCAGCGACACCCGAGACGTAGTCGTAGAACTCTCCGGCTGCTGAACTTCTGGCGCCACTCACGCCCACCTTCTCGGCAGCCACGAATGTGGCCTTTCCGTGGTCGCCCGCCTCGCCTGCGGCAGCGGCGTTCCACTCGCCGCCGCCACCTGACTCTTCCCCGGTGGATTCGGGGACACGTGGCCTGGCGACCCACCACCAAATCCTCCCTCCACCCTCCCTGGACTCTTGAACTGTTTCTTGTTTTTTGGGTTCTAGTTTTATTTCGTGTCAAGGGACATCTGGAATCTGTCCTTTAAGGGGGGGGTACTGTTACGATCCGCTGCCCGGATCAGAGTTTGTTTATGTTTGTGTCACGTGTTTTCAGCACCTTGAGTTTAGTTTGTTCCCATACAACTGATGACGACGATTATTTCATGTTCCTTAGCTGCTAGTTTTCACGCTATGCCATTTTGCCTGCTAGCTCCCTCGCTAGTCCTTTTGTTTCTTGCCTTTTGTGCTACGTGCATGTCTTTTTGTTTATCCACCGTATGATTTATATTTTAAATAAATCATATTCGTACCTGCAAGCTGTGTCCGAAGCCGTCTGCATCCTTGGGAGAACCACACCCGCATCACTATGCGACCACGTCGTTACAACTTATTTTCTTTCGTAGTCACATTTGAAAACAGGTCGTGTTTTCCATTTATTCTCTTTCTGTTTCTCTGCAAGTAAACTGTGTGTGTTAACCTTGAATTCTTTGGAATGTGTTTTGACTAGAGAGAGGAGAGAGGAGAGAGGGTTTTGGGGTCGGGAAGACAGACCATTTTGGCGGCGCGATAGAATGTTCTATGGTGGACTGGTCTCAAATGTATATCTGCAAAGCTTTGCCAATATATTACAAAATACCTATTCTGTCTCTGGTGGTTTTTCAACTCAGCTTTAAGTGTCGTAAAGAGCTTGGGAGCGACTTGTGACTTGAATTCCCTGGGAGGAACAACTGGTCCAAAACGCAACAACACCCGTCCATTTTCCTGTGACGTCACATAGTGAGTTGAGTTGAGTTGAGTTTGAGTTTATTTCGAACATGCAAGCATACAACATGATACATCACAATCTCCAGTTTCTCTTTTCAACATGTTCGAAAAGGAGTAGGAAGAAGCAGAGCTTATTTAATCCTACCCCTTTTCTTTTACATAACAATTGCTAAGACTATCGAGTCATACCAAAGACTATAAAAATGGGACCCATTACCTCCCTGCTTGGCACTCAGCATCAAGGGTTGGAATTGGGGGTTAAATAAACCAAAATGATTCCCGGGCGCAGCCACCGCTGCTGCCCACTGCTCCCCTCACCTCCCAGGGGGTGATCAAGGGTGATGGGTCAAATGCAGCTAGATCATAGTTGTTAGTTTCCTTTAATGCCAAACAAACACATACCAATCGTTGGTTAGAAGGCGATCGCCGAATTCGTCCTCGCTTTCTCCCGTCGTGTTGTTTTCATCGGTTTCGCTTGCATACGGTTCAAACCGATATGGCTCAATAGCTTCAGTTTCTTCTTCAATTTCGTTTTCGCTACCTGCCTCCACACTACAACCATCCGTTTCAATACATGCGTAATCTGTTGAATCGCTTAAGCCGCTGAAATCCGAGTCTGAATCCGAGCTAATGTCGCTATAGCTTGCTGTTCTATGCGCCATGTTTGTTTGTGTCGGCATCACTATGTGACGTCACAGGAAAATGGACGGGTGTATATAACGATGGTTAAAATCAGGCACTTTGAAGCTTTTTTTAGGGATATTGCGTGATGGGTAAAATTTTGAAAAAAACTTCGAAAAATAAAATAAGCCACTGGGAACTGATTTTTAATGGTTTTAACCCTTCTGAAATTGTGATAATGTTCCCCTTTAAAACTTTGTTACAACCTGCAAGCTTGGATCCTGTAAAGTGTCTGTCAGTGGGACCGCGAGGAAGCGACTTCCACAATGTGTTTGAAAATCGAAAATAGGAATCAAAACAGCTAGGGGAAAACGTATTTATTCCCCGTTCAATGTTTGGAGATATGGTAGATTGCACATGTGCGGTGTCTCTTTTCCGTAACGCCGTCTGTGAGTGACCCAGAACCATACTTGCCAACCCTCCCGAATTTTCCGGGAGACTCCCGAAATTCAGCGCCTCTCCCGAAAACCTCCCGGGACAAATATTCTCCCGAAAATCTCCCGATTTTCAGCCGGAGCTGGAGGCCACGCCCCCTCCAGCTCCATGCGGACCTGAGTGAGGACAGCCTTTTTTCATGACGGGAGGACAACAGGGTGACAAGAACTAAATCATCCAGACTAGAGATACATTGTATTATTATGTTTATCTTACCTAAAAATAAATATATATATATTAATTTAAAAAAAAAAAAAAAAAAGTTTTTACTATATTTAGCTAAAAACATCAAAATTAATTATATTTTTATTTGTATTTTTTCTGACTCCTTATTACACTCAGCCATATAATTATACATTAAAATAAACATATTTGAAATAATTAATTTTAAATGATCATAATAATTCATTTAAAATGACCATATTTAATTATTAAAATAATTGCTTGTTTATCAACAACTTTAACATTTTATTCATTGCATTTTGAAGCTCTCAGAAGCCAAGTTATGTTATATTCCTTAATATTTATTTATGCAAGTTTGAAGTATCAATTATCTAAACACAGTTTTGTTTGCATATTTTCAGGATGTATATATATATATATACAGGTAAAAGCCAGTAAATTAGAATATTTTGAAAAACTTGATTTATTTCAGTAATTGCATTCAAAAGGTGTAACTTGTACATTATATTTATTCATTGCACACAGACTGATGCATTCAAATGTTTATTTCATTTAATTTTGATGATTTGAAGTGGCAACAAATGAAAATCCAAAATTTCGTGTGTCACAAAATTAGAATATTACTTAAGGCTAATACAAAAAAGGGATTTTTAGAAATGTTGGCCAACTGAAAAGTATGAAAATGAAAAATATGAGCATGTACAATACTCAATACTTGGTTGGAGCTCCTTTTGCCTCAATTACTGCGTTAATGCGGCGTGGCATGGAGTCGATGAGTTTCTGGCACTGCTCAGGCGTTATGAGAGCCCAGGTTGCTCTGATAGTGGCCTTCAACTCTTCTGCGTTTTTGGGTCTGGCATTCTGCATCTTCCTTTTCACAATACCCCACAGATTTTCTATGGGGCTAAGGTCAGGGGAGTTGGCGGGCCAATTTAGAACAGAAATACCATGGTCCGTAAACCAGGCACGGGTAGATTTTGCGCTGTGTGCAGGCGCCAAGTCCTGTTGGAACTTGAAATCTCCATCTCCATAGAGCAGGTCAGCAGCAGGAAGCATGAAGTGCTCTAAAACTTGCTGGTAGACGGCTGCGTTGACCCTGGATCTCAGGAAACAGAGTGGACCGACACCAGCAGATGACATGGCACCCCAAACCATCACCCAACCATGCAAATTTTGCATTTCCTTTGGAAATCATGGTCCCAGAGTCTGGAGGAAGACATGAGAGGCACAGGATCCACGTTGCCTGAAGTCTAGTGTAAAGTTTCCACCATCAGTGATGGTTTGGGGTGCCATGTCATCTGCTGGTGTCGGTCCACTCTGTTTCCTGAGATCCAGGGTCAACGCAGCCGTCTACCAGCAAGTTTTAGAGCACTTCATGCTTCCTGCTGCTGACCTGCTCTATGGAGATGGAGATTTCAAGTTCCAACAGGACTTGGCGCCTGCACACAGCGCGAAATCTACCCGTGCCTGGTTTACGGACCATGGTATTTCTGTTCTAAATTGGCCCGCCAACTCCCCTGACCTTAGCCCCATAGAAAATCTGTGGGGTATTGTGAAAAGGAAGATGCAGAATGCCAGACCCAAAAACGCAGAAGAGTTGAAGGCCACTATCAGAGCAACCTGGGCTCTCATAACACCTGAGCAGTGCCAGAAACTCATCGACTCCATGCCACGCCGCATTAACGCAGTAATTGAGGCAAAAGGAGCTCCAACCAAGTATTGAGTATTGTACATGCTCATATTTTTCATTTTCATACTTTTCAGTTGGCCAACATTTCTAAAAATCCCTTTTTTGTATTAGCCTTAAGTAATATTCTAATTTTGTGACACACGGAATTTTGGATTTTCATTTGTTGCCACTTCAAATCATCAAAATTAAATGAAATAAACATTTGAATGCATCAGTCTGTGTGCAATGAATAAATATAATGTACAAGTTACACCTTTTGAATGCAATTACTGAAATAAAACAAGTTTTTCAAAATATTCTAATTTACTGGCTTTTACCTGTATATGTATATATATATATATATATATATATATATATATATATATACAACAACAACAACAACAGCAGAAGAAAAAGAGCGACGTTTTCCTGCTTGATAGAGAACCAATAAAATGTGTCACTTTCAATTTCTCTGGACATTATAGAAATAGAAGGGAACACTGGACCGCGAAAAAATAGTTTTAATGACACTGACACTGTCTTTTATCTTCTTCTTCTTCTTCTTCCAATTTTACGGGTCACTCACAGACGAGGGTAATGAAAAGAGACACTGCGAATGTGCAATCCATCCATAAACCGCTTCCTTGCCTAACAGTGCTATTGCAACATTCAGTGGATTTATTCAGAACAGCAGTTTCCTTTAAGAAAAAAATTGCAGTTAATTTTTATACTTTGCAAACTCATCTCTCGGAATGCAGGCCAGATTAAACCTGATTTGGCCAGCAGGCCATAACTTTGACACCCCTGCTTTAAAACATTACTGACAAATAAACAGTCAAAACAGCATTTTTTTCTATGTTTTTGTATGTTTTTTTGATCTGCCCATAAATGGGTTTAAAAAGTGACTGCAAGGACATCCCCAGGAGGCACAAGACATTGAAACAACGTTGAGAACTAGTATTAGGTCCTGACGTTGAGCAACTCAAACATAACGTTGGAACAAGCTTTTTGACAACGTTTAATCAATGTTGGGTTCTGACCAATGTTCCCTCTACAAACCCCGTTTCCATATGAGTTGGGAAATTGTGTTAGATGTAAATATAAACGGAATACAATGATTTGCAAATCCTTTTCAACCCATATTCAGTTGAATGCACTACAAAGACAACATATTTGATGTTCAAACCCATAAATTTTATTTATTTTTTTGCAAATAATAATTAACTTAGAATTTCATGGCTGCAACACGTGCCAAAGTAGTTGGGAAAGGGCATGTTCACCACTGTGTTACATGGCCTTTCCTTTTAACAACGTTTGGGAACTGAGGAGACACATTTTTGAAGCTTCTCAGGTGGAATTATTTCCCATTCTTGCTTGATGTACAGCTTAAGTTTAGTACCCGCACTCTTTTACTATGAAGCCACGTTGATGTAACACGTGGCTTGGCATTGTCTTGCTGAAATAAGCAGGGGCGTCCATGCTTGGATGGCAACATATGTTGCTCCAAAATCTGTATGTACCTTTCAGCATTAATGGCGCCTTCACAGATGTGTAAGTTACCCATGTTTAAGAAAAACCTTTCTCAACCAGCTATTGCAAGGAATTTAGGGATTTCACCATCTACGGTCCGTAGTATCATCAAAGGGTTCAGAGAATCTGGAGAAATCACTGACCTTCAATCCCTCAGGCTGACCTTCGACCCCTCAGGCTGTACTGCATCAACAAGCGACATCAGTGTGCAAAGGATATCACCACATGGGCTCAGGAACACTTCAGAAACCCACTGTCAGTAACTACAGTTGGTCGCTTCATCTGTAAGTGCAAGTTAAAACTCTCCTATGCAAGGCGAAAACCGTTTATCAACAACACCCAGAAACGCCGTCAGTTTCGCTGGCCTTGAGCTCATCTAAGATGGACTGATACAAAGTGGAAAAGTGTTCTGTGGTCTGACGAGTCCACATTTCAAATTGTTTTTGGAAACTGTGAACGTCGCGTCCTCCGGACCAAAGAGGAAAAGAACCATCCGGATTGTTATAGGCGCAAAGTTGAAAAGCCAGCATCTGTGATGGTATGGGGGTGTATTAGTGCCCAAGACATGGGTAACGTACACATCTGTGAAGGCGCCATTAATGCTGAAAGGTACATACAGGTTTTGGAGCAACATATGTTGCCATCCAAGCAACGTTACCATGGACGCCCCTGCTTATTTCAGCAAGACAATGCCAAGCCACGTGTTACATCAACGTGGCTTCATAGTAAAAGAGTGCAGGTACTAGACTGGCCTGCCTGTAGTCCAGACCTGTCTCCCATTGAAAATGTGTGGCGCATTATGAAGCCTAAAATAGCACAAAGGAGACCCCCGGACTGTTGAACAACTTAAGCTGTACATCAACCTGAGAAGGCATTTGATACTGTTGATCATGTCATTTTAATCAAACGTCTTTCAGCTATTGGTTTTTCTCAGCAAGCAGTTGGATGGTTTGCAAATTACCTCACAAGTAGAACTCAGGCTGTTCAGATAGAAGGTTCCTCCTCGGACGTACTGCAAGTGAAAAAGGGTGTCCCTCAAGGTTCTGTGTTGGGCCCCTTATTATTCACTATTTACCTAAATAATCTTGGACAGAATATTCCGAACTCAACTTTCCATTTCTATGCTGATGATACTGTCATATACTGCACAGCACCCACTCTTGCTGAGGCTTTTAAATATCTACAACATGCATTTGACAGAGTACAAGAACAACTTTGCTATCTTCAACTGCTTTTAAATGCAGAGAAAACAAAGTGTATGCTCTTTACCACATCAAAAACTGTAAGATCATCACTATGTGAGAACATTTTAACAAGAAATGGGCAACAAATTATGTTAGTATCTGCTTTTAAATATTTAGGATTTTTAATTGATGACCACTTGAGTTTTAAGGAGCACATTCAGTATGTTGTAAAAAAAACTGAAACTTTTACTGGGATTTTATTATAGAAACAAGTCTTGCTTTTCTTTTACTGTGAAACAGAAATTGGTGGAAACAACCTTTTTACCTGTTATTGACTATGGAGATGTGTTGTACATGAATGCTACTGCTGCTTGTCTCCACAAGCTGGATAGTGTGGACCACGGGGCACTGAGATTCATCACCAACTTACTCACCATTGTGTGTTATACTCAATGGTTAACTGGACATCTTTATGTGCTCGACGCCTCAATCATTGGTATGTTTTCATCTACAAAACCATTCTGGGTATCACTCCATCTTATCTGTCTTGTCTTTTAACAAAGAAACAAGGAAGTCACAATCTTCGTTCAATGAATGTTCTGCAATTTGTCGTCCCCAAAGCAAGAACTGAACTGGGCAAGAAAGCATTTAGGTTTTCAGCACCGAAGGCTTGGAATAACCTACAATCGAACATTAAACTTCAAACCCTAGTTACGTTGAATGAGTTTAAAGCTTCTGTGAGAGGATTGCAGTCTACCTTGTCTGTATGCACGTGTCATGTGAGCAAGTTTTAATGTTGTAAATGTGATATTTTATGTATTTGTTTACTGTTTTTAATGTAACCTTGCTGCTGCCCTCTTGGCCAGGTCTCCCTTGGAAAAGAGATCTTTGATCTCAATGGGATTTTACCTGGTTAAATAAAGGCTAATAATAATAAAAGAAGCTTAAAAAATGTGTCTACTCAGTTCCCAAACGTTTACTGAGTGTTGTTAAACTACTTTGGCACATGTTGCAGCCATGACATTCTAAGTTAATTAAAGCTGCAAGCAGCGTTGTTCGGGCCCGCGTATTTGGCAGGTGCTAGTCCTAAGTGTCCCAATACTTTTGTCTACTTTTAGTCTGAAGTGTCCCAAGACTTTTGTCTAGTGTACCTACCTTGTCTGCATTGTGTGGGCACGTTGGTGCTTCCTGCTTTTAAGCAGCCATCTTAAAAAAACAGCAGTGCAGCAGCATCAGTGCAGCGGGTCTTTGAAGGCTCATAAAATCAAAACCGGAGCAGTTAATTAAAAAGCGCTTCTGTTGTTGTAATCACAAGGGTTCAATCTCTCTCCTGTGTTAGTTTGAAGGCGAAACGACAAACGCGCTCAGAGGAGTTCGTTTTTGAAGGAAGGTGACCGGTTTTTACAAAGAATTTGATTTGAAGGGGAATAGCAAACTTCCTGTTGATTTTTGCTGGGGGTTGTCAATTTATGAAATGTAGGTCTAAGTGAGACCTACATAGAGGTTTCATGTCTCTCCGACCTTCCCAGTGGGAGTTACAGGCAGTTTTGTAATTTTTTTCATCCGAGGAGCAGTTTTTTGTGCGTTTCATAAAAAAATTGCGGTACAGCGCAATTTTAAGATTTGGGGTTAGGTTTTTTTATTAAATCACAGTTTTTGCTAGTCCTGATGTGTGTGTTGAGTTCGGTGAGTTTTGAAGCATGTTAAAGGGGTCAAATTACAGCTCAAAGAGGCAAAAGTGACTGTTTTTAGTACTTTTTTGTCTTTAAGGGGGAATTGCCAACTTCCTGTTGATTTTAGCGCAAGAATGTACCATTATGAAAGTTAGGTCTGAGTCAGACCTACATAGAGGATTTTGTTTCATGTCTTTCCGACCTTCCTAGTGGGAGTTACAGGCAGTCTATTTTTTTTTTTTCCTAGGGGGCGCTAGAGCGCAATTTTGATTTTTGCGGTTTGGTTTTTTTATTAAAAGACAATTTTCGCAGGTCCTGATGTGTGGGTCAAATATGGTGAGTTTTGAAGCATGTTAAGTGGGTCAAATTAGTGCTCAAAGAGGCGGCGGAAGAAAAAGAATAAAGAATAAAACCTTACAAATACAATAGGTCCTTATGTCCCATTGCGGGCCCTAATTATTATTTGCAAAAAAAAAATTAAGTTTATGAGTTTGAACATCAAATATGTTGTCTTTGTAGTGCATTCAACTGAATATGGGTTGAAAAGAATTAGCAAATCATTGTATTCCGTTTATATTTACATCTAACACAATTTCCCAACTCATATGGAAACGGGGTTTGTATTTTGTTATGTATTTATTCTCTTTTTTAGTTAAATGTTTTGTACACTTGACTATCCTTAGTTGTTTAAAAGTGTGCTTTAACTACTGTGCGGCACTTACTGAATATTTTATTGTTTTTTGTTGTTTTTTTTTTAAATGTCCAATATAAAAAAAAGGGGATTGGATTGGTACCTTTTCTTCCGCACCTAAATGAGATACAATGTGAGCATATTTGCAAGGATAGTAAAGACAGTGTGCATTCACGTTGTGTCCTTGAACATAATGAGATCTTATGTACTCTGTCCAGAGGTGGGAAGATATTCTTCTCACTGTTCCCCCTTCAGTTTTCAGGCAGCGGAATGCTATTGTCGCATAAACAAACGTTTTGCTTTGAGTTTTCTTTCTACACTGTGTTTTTGTCAGGGAGATGCGGGTGCGGCTGATCGTTTCGAACTCATACCACTCGCAGCACGACCAATTTCATCTCACATTGCCTTCCCAATGAGGTTTGCCGATCTTTGAACAGGGGAGATGGGCCCGGCTGTAAATTAAGGTCGGGAGAAATACTCGTTGCACCCACATGCAGTGTGCAATGATAGGTCTTTCATTTCTTGCCAGCAATCATTCAGGAAGGGAGGAAATGAGAAAAACTGCTAATACTACAACACTAATACTACTACTGCATACCTGCCAACTACTCCGGTTTTCCCGTAATTCGTACGGTTTTCATCAACCTATTCCGGTTTACGGTTGCAGTGATAAAAAATACGGTTTTTCATTAATTTAAAAAAAAAAAAGGGTGAAAACTACGCGAATTGCACCTTGTGCAGACAAGATTTTTCGATCGGATACGGAGGAATTAGCGATGTAAAAGACCACGTTGGGACAAAAAAACACAAGTCTAATGCCGTTGCTAGCGATACAAGTGGAAAACGTTCAACGTTTTTCGTCGCCCAAACAGATTCTTTGGATGTGATAAATGCCGAAGTTTTATTAATAATTGAGCATGGACTTCCAATCGCACTGGCTGATCACATGGGACAGTTACATGTTTGTAATGCAACCTTTAAAAATCATTACGCGGTGATCGCGGTCCCAAAAATAAACTTTTCTTGCATGATAATGTCCAGAAAAATTCGCTTTATATTACTATAGAGTCCTTTTAACGAATGAGTTTGATGGTTTATCACAAACCTTAAATGAAAGAAGTCCTTTGTTCTCCTGCAGCGTGCATGCGCTTTGGCCTTGCTTCGTGTTTGGTGCGCAATCCTGTCGGCTGTATTTCACAGCACGACATACTGTTAAAAGTGTTTATACTATTTATGCTTTCAAGTCCAAGTTGAAGAAATCTTGTTAAATGTTGACAGCATAACTACCAAAATACAGAAGTATGTCCTTAATATTTTTGCAGTGCTATTTCTGTTGAAAAGTTCAAATGATTACATTAGAGATGTGATGTGCCACTTTTCAAGTGTCTGATGGCTTAAATTAATTTTCATTAATTTTTCATATTTTGAATTCTTTTGAAAGGCTTACAAAAAAAACCACATTTGAATTGTAATTCCATGCTATTGACAGGACTATTAATTTTAATGAAGTTAGCTTACCATGTTTACAGTGTGATAATTGTGATAGAAATGTGAATTTTAGGCACAGAATATTTTTTACAATTGAACAAGGCAGTAGATTATACAAGCTTGGACAGAAAGTTAATAATGACACCAATTTTTTTTTTAATGGAATTGTTTAGTACTGTTTTACCATTTGTTTACTGTAAAAAGTGTTTGTACTGTTTATACTTTCAATTAACAAATTGGAGTCTTGTGAAAGGTTGACAGGATAACTGGCATTGACTGTCAAAATAATTTCAAACTATTGAAGTTAGCTTACAGAATAAACATATGATTTTTGCTGTAATATTTTTGTTTTGAAAAGTCACTGTGACTGATAGAAAAGTGATGGTTTTAGCAACATTTTAACCTGTCTGAATGCTAATAATCATTTTGCGTCGGGGGGGCGAAGCCCTGAACCCTCCACCAGGACTTTGTCCTGGACCTACCGGGGCCTGCGGCCCTTGGACCCTGGCTACTAGGTTTTTCTGATTTCAAAAGTTGGCAGGTATGCTACTGGTACAATCAAAGGGCAGAATACATCAATTAGTTGGAAGTGAGACTCAATTGTCATTTTAAGCCTTATTATCATTTTTATGACTTGTAATTAAGATTTTAATCTCTTATCGCCATGGAAACGCAGCAGCATCTTCTCCTTTACACGCCACAACTGTAATGGGAGCGAATGGATACTTGAGAGACGAGCAGAAAAAAAACAGTTTATGATTGCTTGAATTCACCGAAACGTTGACGTTCTGGCTGTTAAAAGCTGCCTTCAGTGTCAGCCCAATGCAATATAAATCATCAAGAGTGGAACAACAGCTATATTTAGGCGCTGCATCGTCTCCTATGATTTAACACAGAGTACACCAATTAACATTTTAAAGGTTAGAGCTTTCTCCAATGAGAACACGTACACACACACACACACACACACACACACTCTCCTTATTCCTCATCTCGCCTTTCTTTACCGCACATCTTTGACGGCGTTTTGAAATCCCGGGATCGTCTCTTGGAGTGAGAGAGGCGGCCCGGGGGGGCGGGCGGGGGGGGGGGGGACAGAGAGATTCTAAAAAACATGATGAAAAAGCCAGTAACGAAAAGGCGAAGCGTTGTTTCGTCAAGGTTTCAACATAGGTAGCGCGGCTCAATGGAGCGGGTCCAATCGGAGGAGAAGACGACGACTCTTTTATGCCTGAGCCAACAACCGTTTCATCTAATTGCAGTCAGACGCTTGCAATAAGTACAAAGATATGCCAACAAATAAAGCAATGATTCACCGGATTAGGCCAAATTGTCATTATATGCAGGCAGACTGGAAAGTTCACACTGAATGTCATACTTGCCAACCATCCATCCATCCATCCATCCATCTTCTTCCGCTTATCCGAGGTCGGGTCGCGGGGGCAGCAGCCTAAGCAGGGAAGCCCAGACTTCCCTCTCCCCAGCCACTTCGTCCAGCTCTTCCTGTGGGACCCCGAGGCGTTCCCAGGCCAGCCGGGAGACATAGTCTTCCCAACGTGTCCTGGGTCTTCCCCGCGGCCTCCTACCGGTGGGACGTGCCCTAAACACCTCCCTAGGGAGGCGTTCGGGTGGCATCCTGACCAGATGCCCGAACCACCTCATCTGGCTCCTCTCCATGTGGAGGAGCAGCGGCTTTACTTTGAGCTCCTCCCGGATGGCAGAGCTTCTCACCCTATCTCTAAGGGAGAGCCCCTCCACCCGGCGGAGGAAACTCATTTCGGCCGCTTGTACCCGTGATCTTGTCCTTTCGGTCATAACCCAAAGCTCATGACCATAGGTGAGGATGGGAACGTAGATCGACCGGTAAATTGAGAGCTTTGCCTTCCGGCTCAGCTCCTTCTTCACCACAAAGGATCGATACAGCGTCCGCATTACTGAAGACGCCGCACCGATCCGCCTGTCGATCTCACGATCCACTCTTCCCCCACTCGTGAACAAGACTCCGAGGTACTTGAACTCCTCCACTTGGGGCAAGATCTCCTCCCCAACCCGGAGATGGCACTCCACCCTTTTCCGGGCGAGAACCATGGACTTGGACTTGGAGGTGCTGATTCTCATCATGTTAAAGTTAAAGTTAAAGTACCAATGATTGTCACACACACACTAGGTGTGGCGAGATTATTCTCTGCATTTGACCCATCACCCTTGATCACCCCCTGGGAGGTGAGGGGAGCAGTGGGCAGCAGCGGTGGCCGCGCCCGGGAATCATTTTTGGTGATTTAACCCCCAATTCCAACCCTTGATGCTGAGTGCCAAGCAGGGAGGTAATGGGTCCCATTTTTATAGTCTTTGGTATGACTCGGCCGGGGTTTGAACTCACAACCTACCGATCTCAGGGCGGACACTCTAACCACTAGGCCACTGAGTAGGTCATACTTGCCAACCATCCCGGATTTTCCGGGAGACTCCCGAAATTCGGCGCCTCTCCCGAAAACCTCCTGGGACAAATTTTCTCCCGAAAATCTCCCGAAATTCAGGCGGAGCTGGAGGCCACGCTACCCTCCAGCTCCATGCGGACCTGACTGACGTGTTGACAGCCTGTTCACACGTCCGCTTTCCCACAATATAAACAGCTAATGATCGAGGGCGAGTTCTTGGTTTCTTATGTGGGTTTATTGTTAGGCAACAACACACAACAACAGCAGTCAAGTTTTCGTCTACCGTAAAGCAGTTCGTCTGCCGTAAACAGCAATGTTGTGACACTTTTAAACAGGACAATACTGCCATCTACTGTACATGCATATGTGACCCACCCATAATGTGTCACATTTTTGTGTTGATTTATTTATTTTATTTTGTGGTTCGAATTCGTTTTTGGAGCTGTCATTACACATTTATCAGTATTCACATTGGTCAGTAGGGGGCTTCTTCCCAATTGAATGCTATCACCTGCAGACCGGAAGTGTCTTGTCATTCTGATGAGCGCGACCAAGTCTGTGAACAATTGAAACGTCCTTGTGTGCTTTTTCCTCCTGTATAACAGGTTAGTTTTGGTGAATCAACTCACTGAATAATATCCATGTGATCTTTATAAGTTTAAGTACACATTCTGATGGTGGAGCCTAACTCTAAAGTGTTTGTGAGTTGTAGTTTGTATTTGTGAATGAATCCAGTGCACAGCTGCAGTAATCAATACAAAAAGGCGACGTGAGTGCGCAATGTTTATATAGGAACTTCTGATCCTAATTCAGACTCCCAAATTAGAGCTCCCGTTTTCTTATTGATTTTATAATGTATATTTGTATAATGTGTGTGTTCTGAAATAGTGACAGAGAATAGAACAAGGATGGACAATTCAACCCTTAACTCAACAATGAGTAGATGAGTGTTATGTGTGTGTGTATATGTGTAAATAAATGAACACTGAAATTCAAGTATTTATATATATATATATATATATATATATATATATATATATATATATATATATATATATATATATATATATATAGCTAGAATTCACTGAAAGTCAAGTATTTCTTATATATATATATATCTTAACAACGCCCCCAACCACGCCCCCCACCCCCCACTTCCCGAAATCGGAGGTCTCAAGGTTGGCAAGTATGGAATGTAACACATTGTTTTTTCTTAGTTTCTTACATTTTCTGTGCAGCGCTCTTATTTTCATCCCACTTCCTGTTTAGCCTATATTTGTCTTTACCTCTGTTCTCAGCACTGGTGTCCTCACCTGGCCCTGCTTGGCACTGAGGCTCACCTGTTGGTGATCACTAATCTGGAGCTCTCCTATAACAAGCGCCGTCAGATGGACAGCAGTGATCAATCAATCAATCAATCAATCAATCAATGTTTATTTATATAGCCCTAAATCACAAGTGTCTCAAAGGGCTGCACAAGCATAACATAATTTGTTCTGTTGTGTTTATGTTGTGTTACGGTGCGGATGTTCTCCCGAAATGTGTTTGTCGTTCTTGTTTGGCGTGGGTTCACAGTGTGGCGCATAATTGTAACTGTGTTAAAGTGGTTTATACGGCCACCCTCAGTGTGACCTGTATGGCTGTTGACCAAGTATGTATATAACGACAAACAAAGCTAGAATACTATTATCCGCAACTTGTAAGTGTAAAAAATAAACAACACCACGATGATTTGTACATTTTCAGAATGTGCTCGTTCTATTTTTAAACAAAGAAAACAATCTGAAGTTGTCTTCATTTTTAAGTTATCGTGCCATGATTTGGGAGTAGATTTTTCTCCATGTTGCCCCCTATCTAAAATGAGTTTGACACCGCTGCTATAAGGTATATGCCAAACAATGTAGTGCGAGAATTGGTTTGAAACAAAAACCATGTTGAATCGAGAATTGGGGGGTATATATTGCTATATATAGTGCTGCGAGGGGTTCTGGGTATTTGTTCTGTTGTGTTTATGTTGTGTTACGGTGCGGATGTTCTCCCGAAATGTGTTTGTCATTCTTGTTTGCCGTGGGTTCACAGTGTGGCGCATATTTGTAACAGTGTTAAAGTTGTTTATACGGCCACCCTCAGTGTGACCTGTATGGCTGTTGACCAAGTATGTATATAACGGCAAGCAAAGATAGAATACTATTATCCGCAACTTGTAAGTGTAAAAAACAAACAACAACACCACTATGATTTGTACATTTTCAGAATGTGCTCGTTCTATTTTTAAACAAAGAAAACAATCTGAAGTTGTCTTCATTTTTAAGTTATCGTGCCATGATTTGGGAGTAGCTTTTTCTCCATGTTGCCCCCTATCTAAAATGAGTTTGACACCGCTGCTATAAGGTATATGCCAAACAATGTAGTGCGAGAATTGGTTTGAAACAATAACCATGTTGAATCGAGAATTGTGGGGTATATATTGCTATTGTTTTTAAAAGTCTAAACAACCTCGCGCCAACCTATCTCTCCGACCTCCTTCAGCCTTACTGCCCCACCCGATCCTTAAGATCAGCCGATCAGCTGCTGTTGACGGTCCCTGACACAAGGCTGAAGCATAGAGGTGACAGAGCTTTCGCCGCTGCTGCTCCCAAGCTCTGGAACGACCTACCTCTAAATATTAGACAAGCCTCCTCGCTTCCTGTTTTTAAATCTCTTAAAAACATACTTTTATTCCATGGCTTTTAACACTGAGTGACATCCATCCTCCAATGGCGCCCCATAATACACATGCTGTGAACCTGTTTTTATGTTTTTATTTATTCTATTTTATTTATTTATTTTTTATCGGGTTTTGTTTGTGTTGTGTTGTGTTTGCTCGGTACTCGTATTATCTTTTAACCTGCCCATGGTACAGCACTTTGGCTACCCCTGTGGTAAATTTTAAATGTGCTTTATAAATAAAGTTGATTTGATTTGATATATATAGTGCTGCAAGGGGTTCTGGGTATTTGTTCTGTTGTGTTTATGTTGTGTTACGGTGCGGATGTTCTCCCGAAATGTGTTTGTCATTCTTGTTTGGCGTGGGTTCACAGTGTGGCGCATATTTGTAACTCTGTTAAAGTGGTTTATACGGCCACCCTCAGTGTGACCTGTATGGCTGTTGACCAAGTATGATTGCATTCACTTGTGTGTGTAAAAAGCCGTAGATATCATGTGATTGGGTCGACACGCAAAGGCAGCGCCTTTAAGGTTTATTGGCGCTCTGTACTTCTGTACTTTTGAAACCGATACCGATAATTTTGAAATCGATACCGATAATTTCCGATATTACATTTCAAAGCGTTTATCGGCGGATAATACCGGCAGTCCGATATTATCGGACATCTCTAAAAATGTCTAGTATCGCCCTCTCTCACCCCAACTAATGTGGTAATAAATGGTTTCCATGGCAATAAGTGAGATGCTGTTATTCTCATTAAACGCCATTCAGATGATGTTACTGTGATACGCAAGTCAAAGGAACAAGTTCTGACATGACCTCACACACACACACACACACACCTGTGTCTCCTCGTCTCCTGGTTGAAGTCAAAATGGTATAACGGGATGTTTCCTTTCAGCGGCCTGCCAACACGTGTCATTGCGGCATCGGCAATAATGGCCGGGCGGCTCCCAGTCACACAATGTCCCTTATTGTTGTGCGGCTGCCAACGCCGGAGCGCTTTCTCCTCTCGTCTCCGAGCTGTTCAAGACTCCTGCAGGGGATGAAAAGCATTTTTTATTTCCTTACATCCAGGACGACTACGCTTGGACAAAAAGTCAAGAAAAGAAGCCATTTAGCCGGTAATTGATTTCAACAGGAGGGCCTCTTGACGAGCATCGTATTCGATAGAAGGCGACTGTTAGTGTCTGCAATTAGTGTCTGGCCATGCTAAGGAGCAGCGAACACCGAAACAGCCCGATAAGCCATGAGCATCACAGTCAAGAGATGTGGCTCGTAGTTGAAGCACAATAATCACATCTGCATCACTTTCTACTATGGTGCATTCCAGTGACGTGCAGTCACTAGAGGCAGGTGAGGCCCTGCCTCACCTGCCTCTAGAAAAAAATGTAAAAAGAAAAAAAATTAATTAAATTATTATATGTATGCAGTGATTATACTATGAAGTTATTTTCCATTTAACTTCACCAGTTTTAGATTATTCTTATTCAAAATCGCTGAATTTTCACATTTGCCGTTCAAATACTGAGAAGAGACGGTGCGGTGAACAGCAGCCAGTCGAGGCACGTCACTCAGTGCCTCAACATGGACGGACTCGGCTAACTGCTGGCCTGCTGTGCAGTGAGACCGTATTGCTATATGAATTATATTATACATTTCCATATATATTATATTATATTATTATATATTATATTATATTATACATTTCTGTCTTGGTTGACAAGACTCTGCAGCATCGCGTGGACATCGGGGGTGGTACCACTGGATTGGCAGACCGGGGTGGTGGTTCCTCTCTTTAAGAAGGGGAACTGGAGGGTGTGTTCCAACTATCGTGGGATCACACTCCTCAGCCTTCCCGGTAAGGTCTATTCAGGTGTACTGGAGAGGAGGCTACGCCGGATAGTCGAACCTCGGATTCAGGAGGAACAGTGTGGTTTTCGTCCTGGTCGTGGAACTGTAGACCAGCTCTATACTCTCGGCAGGGTCCTTGAGGGTGCATGGGAGTTTGCCCAACCAGTCTACATGTGTTTTGTGGACTTGGAGAAGGCATTCGACCGTGTCCCTCGGGAAGTCCTGTGGGGAGTGCTCAGAGAGTATGGGGTATCGGACTGTCTGATTGTGGCAGTCCGCTCCCTGTATGCTCAGTGCCAGAGCTTGGTCCGCATGGCCGGCAGTAAGTCGGACACGTTTCCAGTGAGGGTTTGGACTCCGCCAAGGCTGCCCTTTGTCACCGATTCTGTTCATAACTTTTATGGACAGAATTTCTAGACGCAGTCAAGGCGTTGAGGGGATCTGGTTTGGTGGCTGCAGGATTAGGTCTCTGCTTTTTGCAGATGATGTAGTCCTGATGGCTTCATCTGGCCAGGATCTTCAGCTCTCGCTGGATCGGTTCGCAGCCGAGTGTGAAGCGACTGGGATGAGAATCAGCACCTCCAAGTCCGAGTCCATGGTTCTCGCCCGGAAAAGGGTGGAGTGCCATCTCCGGGTTGGGGAGGAGATCTTGCCCCAAGTGGAGGAGTTCAAGTACCTCGGAGTCTTGTTCACGAGTGAGGGAAGAGTGGATCGTGAGATCGACAGGCGGATCGGTGCGGCGTCTTCAGTAATGCGGACGCTGTATCGATCCGTTGTGGTGAAGAAGGAGCTGAGCCGGAAGGCAAAGCTCTCAATTTACCGGTCGATCTACGTTCCCATCCTCACCTATGGTCATGAGCTTTGGGTTATGACCGAAAGGACAAGATCACGGGTACAAGCTGCTGAAATGAGTTTCCTCCGCCGGGTGGCGGGGCTCTCCCTTAGAGATAGGGTGAGAAGCTCTGCCATCCGGGAGGAGCTCAAAGTAAAGCCGCTGCTCCTCCACATGGAGAGGAGCCAGATGAGGTGGTTCGGGCATCTGGTCAAGATGCCACCCGAACGCCTCCCTAGGGAGGTGTTTAGGGCACGTCCGACCGGTAGGAGGCCGCGGGGAAGACCCAGGACACGTTGGGAAGACTATGTCTCTCGGCTGGCCTGGGAACGCCTCGGGGTCCCACAGGAAGAGCTGGACGAAGTGGCTGGGGAGAGGGAAGTCTGGGCTTCCCTGCTTAGGCTGCTGCCCCCGCGACCCGACCTCGGATAAGCGGAAGAAGATGGATGGATGGATGGATTTCCATAGTTTAGTTAGCTGAGGTATATAATGTACAGTGTATTTTGTCAACAACTGTATGTGTGTAACGTATTTCTTGTGCTGAGCGATCATAAAACGGCTGCAAAAGACGCACTGGCTGAGGCTCCAGTAGCCCCGCCTCCTGCACCCCCGCCGTAGAATTGTTATATCAACTAAAGCCCACACTTAAACTTTCCACGTGCAAGATTGAATCCATTTAAAAAAGTTATTTCACAAGAAGCCAAAAAGTGCAAAAACAATAATGTTCGTGTTGGAGGAGTTGTGAATGACTGTAGGGCCACAACATTAGGTACACCTGCAGACTGCAGGTGTATCTAATTCACAACTCCTCCAACATGAACATTATTGTTTTTGCACTTTTTGGCTTCTTATTAAATAACTTTTGTAACCTATTTTTATGGGCTTTCCTATTTGTGATGTTAAGTTCCTGTTATGCGCTGTTATACAGCCTTGAGCTCTTATTTTGAAGGCGCCAAGAGCGGAAGTGATGACATGTTGTAGTGGAGCGGAGGTTTTTGAAAGAAGGTAAATAAAGTGGTCCTCGTGTAAACTGGAGCCTCCGTGTTTGTTATTTTGTAGTTTCATACAGTATAGGCGACATTTATAAACCCTCGGTTACACTTTTTTAAATAGATTCAATCTTGCACGTGGAAAGTTGAAGTGAGGGCTTTAGTTGATATAACACACCCGTCAGGGGGTTCATTAATCCAGCACAACAGCGGCGAATGGACTTTATTTATAAGTAAAGGTAAGACCATAATAACGTTTTTTTTATTAAATGTGCTTTTTTGTGTGCTACAGTTTGTATGTGTAAAGTTAAAGTTAAGTTAAAGTACCAATGATTGTCACACACACACTAGGTGTAATGAAATTTGTCCTCTGCATTTGACCCATCCCCTTGATCACCCCCTGGGAGGTGAGGGGAGCAGTGGGCAGCAGCGGCGCCGCACCCGGTAATAATTTTTGGTGATTTAACCCCCAATTCCAACCCTTGATGCTGAGTGCCAAGCAGGGAATGAGCTTTTAAACATAACCCGTTAACTGCTGCCAATCAAATGGTGAATAAGATACTCTTTAGGGTTCATATGTTTGTAAATCTGACTGTGATGAAGTCAGTGCCTCACCAGCCATCAACCTCACCGCACGTCACTGGTGCATTCTGGTGTGTGAACGTGCTGAAAACCTACGAGCTAAAGGAGCCTCCGGTCTTTGTCTACTGTAAATATGTCCGGCTCGGTGGGAATCGGTGTAAAAGGCAGCTAGCAGCTGGTGCTTAGCGGGCTCCTGCAGGCCCCGGCCAACACCAACCCCCGGCTCACTGATGAAGACAGATGGATTGGGCCTCAGCCCTGACGCAGGATACCACAGACACCCCCCTCCGGCTTTCTCTCCTACGGACCTCCACCACCAGCACACTACTCCACCTCCCTCATGTGCAGGCAGATTATAGCAAAGCTTGCAATGATAGCACCAGGCACGCATTTCCTCTTGCACTTTTGAACCCAGTTGCAGTGAATTGTTCGGGAATATTATTATTAATATTATTCCATACCTGCCAACTTTTGAAATCAGAAAAACCTAGTAGCCAGGGTCCAGGGGCCGCAGGCCCCCCGACGCAAAATGATTATAAGCATTCAGACAGGTTAAAATGTTGCTAAAACCATCACTTTTCTATCAGTCACAGTGACTTTTCAAAACAAAAATATTACAGCAAAAATCATATGGGTTGATTGACATGTTTATTCTGTAAGCTAACTTCAATAGTTTGAAATTATTTTGACAGTTAATGCCAGTTATCCTGTCAACCTTTCACAAGACTTCAATTTGTTAATTGAAAGTATAAACACTTTTTACAGTAAACAAATGGTAAAACAGTACTAAACAATTCCATTAAAAAAAAAAATTGGTGTCATTATTAACTTTCTGTCCAAGCTTGTATAATCTACTGCCTTGTTCAATTGTCAAAAATATTCTGTGCCTAAAATTCACATTTCTATCACAATTATCATACTGTAAACATGGTAAGCTAACTTCATTCAAATTAATAGTCCTGTCCAGGCCCGGCCCTCACCAATCTGGCGCCCTAGGCAAGATTTTAGGTGGCGCCCCCCCACATCGGCAGTGAAGTGTATATACTCACAAGAACCCGAATAGCTTTGTCTTTGACCTTTTTTTTTTACTTACAACTATACCTAATATATAAAGGGGTGGAAAAGTGACTATTACCTGCAGGGCAAACATTAGCTAACCAGAAGGCAATAACAATGTAAACAAAAAACACCTGCTTAAAAGATCTAATACAAATATCCCTGAGGAATGTAAGGTGGGAGTACTGTAATTACCTAACGTTACATTATTATTTTCCATAACAATTTAGCCCCCTCCACAATATTAACCCGACGTTTAAACAGAACTAGCTATTTATTGATTAGCAATTGCCGAATCATGTAACATTAGCTTAATGCTAAAAAGCCAGGATACTATCACATTCTGTAACAGACAAATAATTTCATGTAGGCTAACGTTACCTACCTGCTACCTCTGTCTTTTCTCGTTTCTCCTCCTCTTCTTTTCTCTTTTTTCTTCCCTGGGCACCTGACAGTTTTGGCCGTTTTGACATCTTGTGTTGATTTTTTGATGTGGTGACGTCCAAAAAGAGTCATGATACGGGAAGGGAGGGGGTGCACCGTGCAGGGGGAGGGGGGGTCGTAATGTTGTAACAAATATTATTTCTAATAAATAGGCTTTACTTTGCATTTTAATTAACGTGGGATTATTTTTTGTATTTAGAAATAATAGTACCAACTTTTTTTTCTTTTTTTTTTTTTTTCTCCAACATTTGTGGCACTGGCGTGGCGCCCCCTGATGGACGGCGCCCTTAGCATTTGCCTATACGGCCTATGCCACGGGCCGGCCCTGGTCCTGTCAATAGCATGGAATTACAATTCAAATGTAGTTTTTTTGTAAGCCTTTCAAAAGAATTCAAAATATGAAAAATTAATGAAAATTAATTGAAGCCATCAGACACTTGAAAAGTGGCACATCACATCTCTAATGTAATCATTTGAACTTTTCAACAGAAATAGCACTGCAAAAATATTAAGGACATACTTCTGTATTTTGGTAGTTATGCTGTCAACATTTAACAAGATTTCTTCAACTTGGACTTGAAAGCATAAATAGTATAAACACTTTTAACAGTATAACAGTACTAAACAATTCCAATAGATAACATTGGTGTCATTACCTTTTTGTTTGCTCAATTATTGCCTCCATAAATAAAACTTTGGCATTTATCACATCCAAAGAATCTGTTTGGGCGACGAAAAACGTTGAAAGTTTTCCACTTGTATCGCTAGCAACGGCATTAGACTTGTGTTTTTTTTGTCCCAACGTGGTCTTTTACATCGCTAATTCCTCCGTGTCCGATCGAAAAATCTTGTCTGCACAAGATGCAATTCGCGTAGTTTTCACCCTTTTTGGAACGGATAATTATTCCCGGATAGGCTTTTGAATATTCTTCACGGAATGACTGCAGTTTTCTTTTCGGTTTAAGACTCGTTTGCGATTTTTCTCCGGCTGATTCCATGATCATTCGCTCGTTTGGAAACAATGGCAACTGCATGGTGCCTCGTGCTTGGCAGCGGTGCTATAAATAGCCTCGCGCATGGCATTCGGAATGGCTCGATAGGAAGTTACGGGAAGCAGTGTCGATTGTCATTGTTGTTACGCGATTTCGTGAATAAAACTTTAAAAAAAAAATAATAATTTAATTAATGAAAAACCGTATTTTTTATCACTGCAACCGTAACACGGAATAGGTTGATGAAAACCGTACTAATTACGGGAAAACCGGAGTAGTTGGCAGGTATGTTATTCCCTCCTTTTGGCAGGATAAGATTTGGCCTTCATTTTGCTAGAAGTAGATAAACACAATGCATGCACCCGCTGTTATTTATGTGTGCACTCTCACACATGTATGCTAATTAATGAAGTCATGAGGTACAGGCCTGAAGATAGAGTCAAGTTAAGTTTCCGTTTCGATTCCTGATGTCAACTTTGCGGTCAAATGCAAACCCCAAAATCGGTGAAGTTGGCACGTTGTTTAAAGGCCTACTGAAACCCACTACTACCGACCACGCAGTCTGATGGTTTATATATCAATGATGAAATCTTAACATTGCAACACATGCCGATACGGCCGGGTTAGCTTACTAAAGTGCAATTTTAAATTCCGCGCAAAATATCCTGCTGAAAACGTCTCGGTATGATGACATTTTGGGACAGCATGGTGGCCAGCTATTAAGTCGTCTGTTTTCATGGCAAAATTCCACAGTATTCTGGACATCTGTGTTGGTGAATCTTTTGCAATTTGTTCAATGAACAATGGAGACAGCAAAGAAGAAAGCTGTAGGTGGGAAGCGGTGTATTGCGGCCGACTTCAGCAACGCAAACACGGCCGGTGTTTCATTGTTTACATTCCCGGAAGATGGCAGTCAAGCTTTACCATTGGCCTGTGGAGAACTGGGACAACAGAGACTCTTACCAGGAGGACTTTGAGTTGGATACTGTCGGAGGCAGATATTTACATATATCCGAATTTAAGTTGTACTTCTTTCATTTCTTAGTCATATTTGAAAACAGCTCGTGTTTTCCATTTCTTCTCTTGATGCTCTGTCAGCAAGTATACTGTGTGTGTTAACCTTGAGTTCTTTGGAATGTGTTTTGACTAGCATTTGTTTTGTCTACAGAGATGGGACGAGAGAGAATCGAGAAGACAGACCATTTTTGGGAGGCGCAATAGAATTTTCTAGGGTTAGACTGGTCTCAAAATGTATATTGGCAAAGCTTTGAAAATATACAACAAAATATCTATTCTGTCTCTGGTGGTTTTTCAACTCAGCTTTAAGTGTCGTAAAGAGCTTGGGAGCGAATTGTGACTTGAATTCCCTGGGAGGAACAACTGGTCCAAAACGCAATGTGTTCAATGAACAATAGAGACAGCAAAGAAGAAAGCTGTAGGTGGGAAGCGGTGTATTGCGGCCGACTTCAGCAACGCAAACACGGCCGGTGTTTCATTGTTTACATTCCCGGAAGATGACAGTCAAGCTTTACCATTGGCCTGTGGAGAACTGGGACAACAGAGACTCTTACCAGGAGGACTTTGAGTCGCATACGCAGACGCGGTACCGTGAGTACGTATGCAGCTGCGGCTTCCAAACATTTGATCGAATGCCCGTACGTGCGTGCCGCTGTGTGCATGTCACGTACGTAACTTTGGGGACTTTGGGGAAATATATGTGCTGTATGAACTTTGGGGAGGTGAACGGTACTTTGGGCTGTGGGATTGAGTGTGTTGTGCAGGTGTTTGAGTTGTATTGGCGGGTTATATGGACGGGAGGGGGGAGGTGTTTGTTATGCGGGATTAATTTATGGCATATTAAATATAAGCCTGGTTGTGTTGTGGCCAATAGAGTATATATATGTCTTGTGTTTATTTACTGTTTTAGTCATCAGGTCCCACCCGCCTCTCACAGCATCTTCCCTATCTGAATCGCTCCCACTGCCCTCTAGTCCTTCACTCTCACTTTCCTCATCCACAAATCTTTCATCCTCGCTCAAATTAATGGGGAAATATGGCAATATCGCGAAATGATCAAGTATGACACATAGAATGGACCTGCTATCCCCGTTTGAATAAGAAAATCACATTTCAGTAGGCCTTTAAGAGTGTTTTGAGATAAGAGCTGTCTCTCGGCTAATTGTTATGCTTAAGTTGCACGCAAAAAGTTGAGTTACAAGCATCCCCGTCCAAAGACATCCGGTCTTACTCGCTAGCGTTAGCTTATAGCTAGAGGTGGGACAAGGGGAAGGAAGGAAGTGAGTGTAAAGGACATTGCTGAGAAGAAGAAGTCGATTATATTTATTGAATCTAAAAAACAAATCATAAAAAACTTGGCGAAGCAATTTGAGCGTATCACAGCCGGTCTGCACCACACTTGAGCTTGACTGTGTTGACACTTTTAAGAAACATTTGAGAGCTTTTAGGCAATGCACCTTTTAGCTACCATTTTTAATCCACTTTTAATCATGTTGTTTTAATTGAATTGTTGTTTTACTTCACTTATGTTTTGTACAGCGCTTTGTGATTTTATCTGTGAAAAGCGCTTTATAAATAACATTTACTTACTTACTTATACTGAAGCAGAATGAGTCTAGCCAAGCCAGCCAAGAATGTTAAACTGACATCCAAACAATGAACTTTATCCATGAAAATATGGGGAAGCTGCTGAATTGATTGATTGATTGGTTGATTGAGACTTTTATTAGTAGGTTGCACAGTGAAGTACATATTCCGTACAATTGACCACTAAATGGTAACACCCCAATAAGTTTTTCAACTTGTCTAAGTCGGGGTCCACTTAAATTGATTCTTGATACAGATATATACTATCATCATAATACAGTCATCTCACAAGATAATAATCAGGGTATATACATTGAATTATTTACATTATTTACAATCCGGGATGTGGAGGGGGGGGTTAGGTTTGGTTGTTATCATCAGTCATCAACAATTGAGAACAGAGAAATGGATATTGAAACAGTGTAGGTCTGACTTGGTAGGATATGTAAAACAAGTGGTGGACATAGAGAGAGAGAGAGAGAGAGAGAGATCAGAAGGCATAAGAAAAAGTATCTACATGTGATTGTTTACATTTGATTATTAACAATCCGGGGAGGGTGTTAGTTTAGGGTTGAAGTTGCCTGGAGGTGTACTTTTATTGCGGTTTTGAAGGAGGATAGAGATGCCCTTTCTTTTATACCTGTTGGGAGCACATTCCACATTGATGTGGCATAGAAAGAGAATGAGTTAAGACCTTTGTTAGATCAGAATCTGGGTTTAACGTGGTTAGTGGAGATCCGCCTGGTGTTGTGGTTATGGCGGTCATTTACGTTAAGGAAGTAGTTTGACATGTACTTCGGTATCAGGGAGGTGTAGCGGATTTTATAGACTAGGCTCAGTGCAAGTTGTTTCACTCTGTCCTCCACCCTGAGCCAGCCCACTTTGGAGAAGTGGGTAGGAGTGAGGTGTGATCTGGGGTGGAGGTCTAGAAGTAATCTGACTAGCTTGTTCTGGGATGTTTGGAGTTTAGATTTGAGGGTTTTGGAGGTGCTAGGGTACAAGGCGGTGCATGCGTAATCGAAAAAGGGTTGAACGAGAGTTCCCGCTAGAATCCTCATGGTGCTTTTGTTGACCATAGAGGAGATTCTATAGAGAAATCTCGTTCGTTGGTTGATCTTTTTGATTACCTTGGTTGCCATTTTATCACAGGAAAGATTAGCCTCTAGAATGGAACCTAGGCAGGTGACCTCATCTTTCCTGGTGATAACAATGTCACCCACTTTTATAGTGAAGTCATTGACTTTCTTAAGGTTGATGTGGGACCCCAAACAGGATGGATTCCGTTTTACCCAAGTGTATGGATAGCTTGTTGTCAGCGAGCCAGGTGCAAGTTCTACAGAGCTCAGCACTGAGGATTTTCTCCACCTGTGACTTGTCCTTGTCTGATACCAGCAGGGCCGAGTCATCCGCAAACAAGAACAATTCACAGTCGCATGCCGATGACAAGTCGTTTATGTATACTAGGAACAGTAAAGGCCCCAATATACTGCCTTGGGGGACTCCACAGCTCACTGAGAGGGGGGGGGGACACGGTGCCGTTCACCTTTACCACCTGTTCCCTCCCCTCCAAGTAAGATTGCATCCAGCTCGATGAATGTGTGTTTGACGGAAAAGCAACTGAAAGGAGATTCCATAGAGGTCCACTCTCCAAAGTAAATGCTGTATATGTTTATCACATTTATAAAACTACTGTAGTTGTTTGTTCTATAACAGGGGTGCTCACACTTTTTCTGCAGGCGAGCTACTTTTCAATTGATCAAGTCGTGGGGATCTACCTCATTCATATATATAATTTATATTTACTTATCTATGAAATATATGTTTTTGTTAACAAGTTAAAGGTGTTTAATGATAATGCAAGCATGTTTAACATCCATCCATCCATTTTCTACCGCTTATTCCCTTTTGGGGTCGCGGGGGGCGCTGGAGCTTATCTCAGCTACAATCGGGCGGAAGGCGGGGTACACCCTGGACAAGTCGCCACCTCATCGCACCTCATGTTTAACACATATAGTTAATATTGTTAAAAAAAATAAAGGTGTTTAATGATAATACAAGTATGTTTAATACATATAGTTAATATTGTTAACAAGTTAAAGGTGTTTAATGATAATACAAGCATGTTTAACACATAGTTAATATAGTTAATAAATTAAAGGTGTTTAATGATAATACAAGAATGTTTAATACATATAGTTGATATTGTTAACAAGTTAAAGGTGTTTAAAGATAATACAAGCATGTTTAACACATATAGTTAATATTGTTAACAACTTAAAGGTGGTTAAAGATAATACAAGCATGTTTAACACATATAGTTAATATTGTTAACAAGTTAAAGGTGTTTAATGATAATACAAGCATGTTTAACACATATAGTTAATATTGTCAACAAGTTAAAGGTGTTTAAAGATAATACAAGCATGTTTAACACATATAGTTAATATTGTTAACAAGTTAAAGGTGTTTAATGATAATACAAGCATGTTTAACACATATAGTTAATATTGTTAATAGGTTAAAGGTGTTTAAAGATAATACAAGCATGTTTAACACATAGATTCCTTTCTTTCATGAAGACAAGAATATAAGTTGGTGTATTACCTGATTCTGATGACTTGCATTGATAGGAATTAGACAGTAGTGCTGATAATGTCCGCATTTTCGAATGGAGGAGAAAAAAGTCCTCCTTTCTGTCCAATACCACATGAAAGTGGTTGGTTTTTGGCATCTTATTTGTCCAGCTTCCGTACTCCTTTGTATACACTTTACAAGAAATACATTGGTGGCAAACTCTGTAGCTTGCTAGCTTGTGCACGCCAGCTTTCTGAGACTCTTATTTTGTTAGCGCAACTGTGCAGTCGGTCTTTGGAGTTTTGACGACAGGTACGGCGCCAGAGTCTGTTGAAATAAAGTGTTTCTCGCCTTCCAGTCGGTAATTTTAATGAGCTGGCAGCAGCCAGCGTCATCTCAGAAGACCCTCGGGTGCAGTGAATGTCAATCAAGTGACGAAAGTGACGTCATAGTGAAGATTTATGATCGCTCATTTTTAGGACTATTTTTTTAATGCCTGGCTGGTGATCGACTGACACACCCTCCGCGATCGACCGGTAGCTCGCGATCGACGTAATGAGCACCCCTGTTCTATAATATAAAATATAATATTTCTTGTTTAAAAGATTGCTTTTCTTTAAAAAACAAAACAAACATGTAACATGTTAAAATTGTGCTGTTTTGGGGGGCAAACACCGATTAAATTGATTTTGATTCGTTTAAATGGACACGTTGATTTGAGATACTAGTGTTTTGAGTGAAGAGCTCCGTCTCAAAACTGATTACGGTCATAAGTTGAGGTCCCACTGTGTGAAAATGATGAACTTATGACGGCGCGCAGCAACACAATATCATTCCCACGCCTTTCCCATCCACACAAAAGCATCACAATGCAAACCATGAGCAAAGATATAGCAAGTTTGTTTTTAATCTCATGATATCGCTCGACTATTTTGTCATGTCGTTGTGCATTTTAATGAATTCTGATTACGCGCAGTAAATTACGTGCGTTGATAAAAAAAGACCTCAATATTTTGACACAAATGCAATTTTAATGTCTGAAAGTCATTCAGGAACATTTTTAACTGTTTTACTTGAATACACGACCTTTATTTGCTCCAAGAGTTTTTATCTGAAGTACTGTCGGGGTGTACTTTGAAGTGAAATTTGCCAGCGAGCACAACATTCCAAATCTCCTCTCTCATCTTTGCACTAGGGTTACGCGATATAGACTAGATTAAATTAGAAAAAAGCTTTTGATTTATATTCTGTTACTTCATTTAATCGTTTATTGAGCGTAAATAATTGATTAACTCTGGAGTACCCAGAATTTTAAATACATGGATATAGTTTCCGCACGGTTGCTGCAATGGAGCGGACATGAAAGCGGTGGTGCGTGGTGGCCATGATCTGTGTCGTGGCGAACAGTGGAGAGTGTTTTTTTCAATTTAATTTAACATTTCAAAGTTGGTGCATATATATATATATATATATATATATATATATATATATATATATATATATATATATATATATATATATATATATATATATATATATATATATAAATATATATATGTATATATATGTATATATATATATATATATATATACATACATATATATATATATATAGGGTTAGGGTTAGGGTTAGGGTTAAGGTTAGGGTTAGGGTTAGGGTTAAGATTAGGGTTAGGGTTAGGGTTAGGGTTAAGGTTAAAGTTAGGGTTAGGGTTAGGGTTCAGATTAGGGTTAGGGTTAGGGTTAAGATTAGGGTTAGGGTAAAAAAAAATTTTTTAAAGTTTAAAAAAAAGTTTAAAAAAAGTTAAACATTTTTAAAAATATTTTTAAAAAATTAAAAATATTAAAAATTTAAAAAAAAATAAAATAAAAATTAAAAAATTAAAAAATTAAAAAATTAAAAAATTAAAAAATTAAAAAATTAAAAAATTAAAAAATTTAAAAAATTTAAAAATTTAAAAATTTAAAAATTTAAAAAAAAATTTTTTTAATTTAAAAGATTTTACAAAAAATTAAAATAAATTAAAAACTTTTAAAAAATTAAAAAATTAAAAAAAAATGTTTTAAGTTAAAACATGATTTTCAAGGTAAACATTTTTTTTCAAGGTAAAAAATGATTTTCAAGGTAAACAAATGATTTTCAAGGTAAAAAAAAATTTTCAAGGTAAAATTTTTTTTTCAAGGCAAATTTTTTTTTCAAGGTAAAAAATGATTTTTAAGGTAAAAAAAAAATTTTCAAGATAAATTTTTTTTTTCAAGGTAAAATTTTTTTTTCAAGGTAAAAAATGATTTTCAAGGTAAAAAAAAATTTTTAAGGTAACATTTTTTTTTCAAGGTTAAAAATTATTTTCAAGGTAAAAACAAATTTTCAAGGTAATTTTTTTTTCAAAGTAAAAACATTTTTTCAAGGTAAAAAATGATTTTCAAGGTAAAAAATTATTTTCTAATTTTTTTAATTTTTTAAAAACAATTTAAAACAATTTTAAAAATGTTATATATATACATATATATATATATATATATATACATATATATGTATATATATATGTATATGTGTATATATGTGTATGTGTATATATGTGTATATATGTATATATGTATACATATATGTGTATATATGTATATATATATGTATATGTGTATATATGTGTATATATCTATATGTGTCTATATACATATATATATATATATATATATATATATATATATATATATATATATATATATATATATATATATACATATGTATTCATACATACATATTCCTCGCGCACTAATTGACTTAAGCGCACTTGCTGCATGTCACGTTATCGATGGTAAAATGCATTTTTAGACAATATGATTGGCTAGGAGACGGTAGAAAATGGATATAGACATATATATATATATACATATATATACATATATATATATATATATATATATATATATATATATATATATATATATATATATATATATATATACATATATATATATATATATATATATAGGGTTAGGGTTAGGGTTAGGGTTAAGGTTAGGGTTAGAGTTAGGGTTAGGGTTAAGGTTAGGGTTAGGGTTAGGGTTAAGATTAGGGTTAGGGTTAGGGTTAGGGTTAAGATTAGGGTTAGGGTAAACATTTTTTTTTAAAAGTTAAAAAAAGTTAAAAAAAAGTTAAATTTTTTTTAAAATATTTAAAAAAATAAAAAAATATTTAAAAAAAAAAAAAATTAAAAAAAGAAAATAACATTAAAAAAAAAAAAAAAAAAAAAATTTAATTTAAAATTAAAAAAAAAAATTAAAAATTTAAAAAAAAATTTTAAAAACATTTTAACATTTTTTTAAATTTTTGAAAATTAAAATTTTTTTACAAAAATTTTTAAAAAATTAAAAAACTTAAAAAACATTAAAAAATTTAAAAAAAACATGATTTTCAAGGTAAAAAATTATTTTCAAGGTAAAAAATAGTTTTCAAGGTAAACATTTTTTTTCAAGGTTAAAAATGATTTTCAAGGTAAAAAAATGATTTTCAAGGTAAAAAAAATTTTCAAGGTAATTTTTTTTTTCAAGGTAACATTTTTTTTTCAAGGTAAAAAATTATTTTCAAGGTAAAAAATTATTTTCAAATTGTTTTAATTTTTTAAAAACAATTTAAAACAATTTTAAAAATGTTATATATATACATATATATATATATATACACATATATGTATATATATATGTATATGTGTATATATGTGTATGTGTATATATGTGTATATATGTATATATGTATACATATATGTGTATATATGTATATATATATGTATATGTGTATATATGTGTATATATCTATATGTGTCTGTATACACATACATATATATATATATATATATATATATATATATATATATATATAGATATATACATATGTATTCATACATACATATTCCTCGCCCACTAATTGACTTAAAGAGCGCACTTGCTGCATGTCACGTAGGAAATGGATTAGGTTAGGGTTAGGGTTAAGGCTAGGGTTAAGATTAGGGTTAGGGTTAGGGTTAGGATTAGGGTTGGGGTTAGGGTTAAGGTTAGGGTTAGGGTTAGGGTTAAGATTAGGGTTAGGGTTAGGGTTAGGGTTAGGGTTAGGGTTAGCGTTAAGATTAGGGTTAGGGTAAAAATTTAAAAAAAAAAAGTTAAAACAAATTTTTAAAAAATTAAAAATATTTTAAAAAAAATAAAAAAAATAAAAATAAAAAATAAAATTAACAAATTAAAAAAACTTTTTTTTTTTTATTTAAAAATTTAAAAATAAAAAAATTTAAATTTTTTTTTTTAATTTTTACAAATTTAAAAAATTTAAAAGATTTTACAAAAATTAAAAAAAATTTAAAAAACTAAGAAAATTAAAAAATTAAAAAAAAATGTTTTAAGTTAAAACATGATTTTCAAGGTAAACAATGATTTTCAAGGTAAAAAATATTTTTCAAGGTAAAAATTTTTTTCCAAGGTTAAAAATGATTTTCAAGGTAAACAAATGATTTTCAAGGTAAAAAAAAATTTTCAAGGTAAAATTTTTTTTTCAAGGTAAATTTTTTTTTCAAGGTAAAAAATGATTTTCAAGGTAAAAAAATGTTTCAAGGTAAATTTTTTTTTTCAAGGTAAAAATTTTTTTTCAAGGTAAAAAATGATTTTCAAGGTAAGAAAAATGTTTTAAGGTAACATTTTTTTTTCAAGGTTAAAAATGATTTTCAAGGTAAACAAATGATTTTCAAGGTAAAAAAAAATTTTCAAGGTAAATTTTTTTTTTCAAGGTAAAATTTTGTTTGAAGGTAAAAAATGATTTTCAAGGTAAAACATTTTTTTCAAGGTAACATTTTTTTTTCAAGGTTAAAAATGATTTTCAAGGTAAACAAATGATTTTCAAGGTAAAAACAAATTTTCAGGGTAATTTTTTTTTTTCAAGGTAACTTTTTTTTCAAGGTAAAAAATTATTTTCAAATTTTTGTAATTTTTTAAAAACAATTTAAAACAATTTACAAAAATTTATATATATACATATATATATATATATATATATACATATATATATTTATATGTATATGTGTATATATGTGTATGTGTATATATGTGTATATATGTATATATGTATACATATATGTGTATATATGTATATATATATGTATATGGTGTATATATGTGTATATATCTATATGTGTCTATATACATATATATATATATATATATATATATATATATATATATATATATATATATATACATATGTATTCATACATACATATTCCTCGCGCACTAATTGACTTAAAGAGCGCACTTGCTGCATGTCACGTTATCGATGGTAAAATGCATTTTTAGACAATATGATTGGCTAGGAGACGGTAGAAAATGGATATAGACATATATATATATATACATATATATACATACATATATATATATATATATATATATATATATATATATATATATATATATATATATATATATACATATATATATATATATATATATATAAATATATATATATATATATATTTAGGGTTAGGGTTAAGGTTAGGGTTAGAGTTAGGGTTAGGGTTAAGGTTAGGGTTAGGGTTAGGGTTAAGATTAGGGTTAGGGTTAGGGTTAGGGTTAAGATTAGGGTTAGGGTAAACATTTTTTTTTTAAAGTTAAAAAAAGTTAAAAAAAAGTTAAATTTTTTAAAAAATATTTTAAAAAATTAAAAAATATTTTAAAAAAAAGAAAATTAAAAAAAGAAAATAACATTAAAAAATAAAATAAAATAAAAAAAAAATTAAAAATTAAAAAAAAAAAATTAAAAATTTAAAAAAAAATTTAAAAAACATTTTAACATTTTTTTAAATTTTTGAAAATTAAAATTTTTTTACAAAAATTTTAAAAAAATTAAAAAACATTAAAAAATTTAAAAAAAACATGATTTTCAAGGTAAAAAATTATTTTCAAGGTAAAAAATAGTTTTCAAGGTAAACATTTTTTTTCAAGGTTAAAAATGATTTTCAAGGTAAAAAAATGATTTTCAAGGTAAAAAAAAATTTTCAAGGTAATTTTTTTTTTCAAGGTAACATTTTTTTTTCAAGGTAAAAAATTATTTTCAAGGTAAAAAATTATTTTCAAATTGTTTTAATTTTTTAAAAACAATTTAAAACAATTTTAAAAATGTTATATATATACATATATATATATATATATATATATATACACATATGTATATATATATGTATATGTGTATATATGTGTATGTGTATATATGTATATATGTATACATATATGTGTATATATGTATATATATATGTATATGTGTATATATGTGTATATATCTATATGTGTCTGTATACATATACATATATATATATATATATATATATATATATATATATATATATATATATATATATATATATATATATATACATATGTATTCATACATACATATTCCTCGCCCACTAATTGACTTAAAGAGCGCACTTGCTGCATGTCACGTTATCGATGGTAAAATGCATTTTTAGACAATATGATTGGCTAGGAGACGGTAGGAAATGGATTAGGTTAGGGTTAGGGTTAAGGTTAGGGTTAAGGTTAGGGTTAGGGTTAGGGTTAGGATTAGGGTTGGGGTTAGGGTTAAGGTTAGGGTTAGGGTTAGGGTTAAGATTAGGGTTAGGGTTAGGGTTAGGGTAAAAATAAAAAAAATAAAAGTTAAAACAAATTTAAAAAAAATTAAAAATATTTAAAAAAAAATTAAAAAAAATAAAATAAAATAAAAATTAAAAAATTAAAAAAACTTTTTTTTTTTTTATTTAAAAATTTAAAAATAAAAAAATTTAAAATTTTTTTTTTAATTTTTTAAAAATTTAAAAAATTTAAAAGATTTTACAAAAATCAAAAAAAATGTAAAAAACTTTAAGAAAATTAAAAAATAAAAATAAAATGTTTTAAGTTAAAACATGATTTTCAAGGTAAACAATGATTTTCAAGGTAAAAAATATTTTTCAAGGTAAAAAATTTTTTCCAAGGTTAAAAATGATTTTCAAGGTAAACAAATGATTTTCAAGGTAAAAAAAAATTTTCAAGGTAAAATTTTTTTTTCAAGGTAAATTTTTTTTTCAAGGTAAAAAATGATTTTCAAGGTAAAAAAAATGTTTCAAGGTAAATTTTTTTTTTCAAGGTAGTAATTTTTTTTCAAGGTAAAAAATGATTTTCAAGGTAAAAAAAATGTTTTAAGGTAACATTTTTTTTTCAAGGTTAAAAATGATTTTCAAGGTAAACAAATGATTTTCAAGGTAAAAAAAAATTTTCAAGGTAAATTTTTTTTTCAAGGTAAAATTTTGTTTGAAGGTAAAAAATGATTTTCAAGGTAAAACATTTTTTTCAAGGTAACATTTTTTTTTCAAGGTTAAAAATTATTTTCAAGGTAAACAAATGATTTTCAAGGTAAAAACAAATTTTCAAGGTAATTTTTTTTTTCAAGGTAACTTTTTTTTCAAGGTAAAAAATTATTTTCTAATTTTTTTAATTTTTTAAAAACAATTTAAAACAATTCACAAAAATGTATATATATACATATATATATATATATACATATATGTATATATATGTATATGTGTATATATGTATATGTGTATATATGTGTATATATCTATATGTGTCTATATACATATATATATATATATATATATATATATATATATATATATATACATATGTATTCATACATACATATTCCTCGCGCACAAATTGACTTAAAGAGCGCACTTGCTGCATGTCACGTTATCGATGGTAAAATGCATTTTTAGACAATATGATTGGCTAGGAGACGGTAGAAAATGGATATATATATATATATATATATATATATAGGGTTAAGGTTAGGGTTAGGGTTAGGGTTAAGATTAGGGTTAGGGTTAAGGTTAGGGTTAGGGTTAGGGTTAAGATTAGGGTTAGGGTTAAGATTAGGGTTAGGGTAAACATTTTTTTTTTAAAGTTAAAAAAGTTTAAAAAAAGTTACATTTTTTAAAAAATATTTTAAAAAATTAAAAATATTTTTAAAAAATTAAAAAAATTAAAAATTAAAAAAAATATATTAAAAAAAAAAATATATATATATATATTTTTTTGAATTAAAAATTAAAAAAAAAAAAAAAAAATTTAAAAATGTTTTAAAATTTTTTTTTTAAAATAGTTTTTTTTTTTTTTTAATAATTTTTTTTTAACATTTTTACAAAAATAAAAAAAAAAAAAAAAAACTTAAAAAAAAATTAAAAATTAAAAAAAAAATGTTTTAAGTTAAAACATGATTTTCAAGGTAAAAAATTATTTTCAAGGTAAAAAATATTTTTCAAGGTAAACATTTTTTTTCAAGGTTAAAAATGATTTTCAAGGTAAACAAATGATTTTCAAGGTAAAAAAAATGTTTTAAGGTAACATTTTTTTTTCAAGGTTAAAAATGATTTTCAAGGTAAACAAATGATTTTCAAGGTAAAAAAAAATTTTCAAGGTAAATTTTTTTTTTCAAGGTAAAATTTTGTTTGAAGGTAAAAAATGATTTTCAAGGTAAAACATTTTTTTCAAGGTAACTTTTTTTTCAAGGTTAAAAATGATTTTCAAGGTAAACAAATGATTTTCAAGGTAAAAACAAATTTTCAAGGTAATTTTTTTTTTTCAAGGTAACTTTTTTTTCAAGGTAAAAAATTATTTTCAAATTTTTTTAATTTTTTAAAAACAATTTAAAACAATTTACAAAAATGTATGTATATACATATATATATATATATATACATATATATATTTATATGTATATGTGTATATATGTGTATATATGTATATATGTATACATATATGTGTATATATGTATATATATATGTATATGTGTATATATGTGTATATATCTATATGTGTCTATATACATATATATATATATATATATATATATATATATATATATATATATATATACATATGTATTCATACATACATATTCCTCGCGCACTAATTGACTTAAAGAGCGCACTTGCTGCATGTCACGTTATCGATGGTAAAATGCATTTTTAGACAATATGATTGGCTAGGAGACGGTAGAAAATGGATATAGACATATATATATATATACATATATCCATCCATCCATCCATCCATCTTCTTCCGCTTATCCGAGGTCGGGTCGCGGGGGCAGCAGCCTAAGCAGGGAAGCCCAGACTTCCCTCTCCCCAGCCACTTCGTCCAGCTCCTCCCGGTGGATCCCGAGGCGTTCCCAGGCCAGCCGGGAGACATAGTCTTCCCAACGTGTCCTGGGTCTTCCCCGTGGCCTCCTACCGGTCGGACGTGCCCGAAACACCTCCCGAGGGAGGCGTTCGGGTGGCATCCTGACCAGATGCCCGAACCACCTCATCTGGCTCCTCTCGATATGGAGGAGCAGCGGATTTACTTTGAGCTCCCCCCGGATGGCAGAGCTTCTCACCCTATCTCTAAGGGAGAGCCCCGCCACCCGGCGGAGGAAACTCATTTCGGCCGCTTGTACCCGTGATCTTGTCCTTTCGGTCATGACCCAAAGCTCATGACCATAGGTGAGGATGGGAACGTAGATCGACCGGTAAATCGAGAGCTTTGCCTTCTGGCTCAGCTCCTTCTTCACCACAACGGATCGATACAGCGTCCGCATTACTGAAGATGCCGCACCGATCCGCCTGTCGATCTCACGATCCACTCTTCCCTCACTCGTGAACAAGACTCCGAGGTACTTGAACTCCTCCACTTGGGGCAAGATCTCCTCCCCAACCCGGAGATGGCACTCCACCCTTTTCCGGGCGAGAACCATGGACTCGGATTTGGAGGTGCTGATTCTCATCCCAGTCGCTTCACACTCGGCTGCGAACCGATCCAGTGAGAGCTGAAGATCTTGGCCAGATGAAGCCATCAGGACCACATCATCTGCAAAAAGCAGAGACCTAATCCTGCAGCCACCAAACCAGATACCCTCAACGCCCTGA
Organism: Nerophis lumbriciformis; assembly: GCF_033978685.3. Lineage (NCBI taxonomy): Eukaryota > Metazoa > Chordata > Actinopteri > Syngnathiformes > Syngnathidae > Nerophis > Nerophis lumbriciformis. The sequence goes on along the minus strand of NC_084552.2, from coordinate 4,542,311 downwards.
CTGCGCCTAGAAATTCTGTCCATAAAGGTTATGAACAGAATCGGTGACAAAGGGCAGCCCTGGCGGAGTCCAACCCTCACTGGAAACGTGTCCGACTTACTGCCGGCAATGCGGACCAAGCTCTGACACCGATTATACAGGGAGCGAACCGCCACAATAAGACAGTCCGTTACCCCATACTCTCTGAGCACTCCCCACAGGACTTCCCGGGGTACACGGTCGAATGCCTTCTCCAAGTCCACAAAGCACATGTAGACTGGTTGGGCAAACTCCCATGCACCCTCAAGGACCCTGCCGAGAGTATAGAGCTGGTCCACAGTTCCACGACCAGGACGAAAACCACACTGTTCCTCCTGAATCCGAGGTTCGACTATCCGGCGTAGCCTCCTCTCCAGTACACCTGAATAGACCTTACCGGGAAGGCTGAGGAGTGTGATCCCACGATAGTTGGAACACACCCTCCGGTTCCCCTTCTTAAAGAGAGGAACCACCACCCCGGTCTGCCAATCCAGAGGTACCGCCCCCGATGTCCACGCGATGTTGCAGAGTCTTGTCAACCAAGACAGCCCCACAACATCCAGAGCCTTAAGGAACTCCGGGCGGATCTCATCCACCCCCGGGGCCTTGCCACCGAGGAGCTTTTTAACTACCTCGGCAACCTCAGCCCCAGAAATAGGAGAGCCCACCACAGATTCCCCAGGCCCTGCTTCCTCATAGGAAGACGTGCTGGTAGGATTGAGGAGGTCTTCGAAGTATTCTCTCCACCGATCCACAACATCCGCAGTCGAGGTCAACAGAGCACCATCCCCACCATACACGGTGTTGACACTGCACTGCTTCCCCTTCCTGAGGCGGCGGATGGTGGTCCAGAATTGCTTCGAAGCCGTCCGGAAGTCTTTTTCCATGGCCTCACCGAACTCCTCCCATGTCCGAGTTTTTGCCTCCGCGACCGCTGAAGCCGCACACCGCTTGGCCTGTCGGTACCTGTCTGCTGCGTCAGGAGTCCCATGAGCCAAAAGAACCCGATAGGACTCCTTCTTCAGCTTGACGGCATCCCTCACCGCCGGTGTCCACCAACGGGTTCTAGGATTACCGCCACGACAGGCACCAACTACCCTGCGGCCACAGCTCCAATCGGCCGCCCCGACAACAGAGGTACGGAACATCGTCCACTCGGACTCAATGTCCAGCGCCTCCCTCGTGACATGTTCAAAGTTCTTCCGGAGGTGGGAATTGAAACTCTCTCTGACAGGAGACTCTGCTAGACGTTCCCAGCAAACCCTCACAATGCGTTTGGGCCTGCCAGGTCTGTCCGGCATCCTCCCCCACCATCGCAGCCAACTCACCACCAGGTGGTGATCGGTAGAAAGCTCCGCCCCTCTCTTCACCCGAGTGTCCAAAACATGAGGCCGCAAATCCGATGACACAACTACAAAGTCGATCATGGAACTGCGGCCTAGGGTGTCCTGGTGCCAAGTGCACATATGGACACCCTTATGTTTGAACATGGTGTTTGTTATTGACAATCCGTGACGAGCACAAAAGTCCAATAACAAAACACCACTCGGGTTCAGATCCGGGCGGCCATTCTTCCCAATCACGCCTCTCCAGGTTTCACTGTCGTTGCCAACATGAGCGTTGAAGTCCCCCAGTAGAACGAGGGAATCACCCGGGGGAGCACTCTCCAGTACTCCCTCGAGTGAATCCAAAAAGGGTGGGTAATCTGAACTGCCGTTGGGCGCGTAAGCGCAAACAACAGTCAGGACCCGTCCCCCCACCCGAAGGCGGAGGGAGGCTACCCTCTCGTCCACCGGGTTGAACTCCAACGTGCAGGCTTTGAGCCGAGGGGAAACAAGAATTGCCACCCCAGCCCGTCGCCTCTCATTGCCGGCAACGCCAGAGTGGAAGAGAGTCCAGCCCCTGTCAAGAGAACTGGTTCCAGAGCCCTTGCTGTGCGTCGAAGTGAGTCCGACTATATCTAGCCGGAACTTCTCCACCTCACGCACTAGCTCAGGCTCCTTCCCCCCCAGCGAGGTGACGTTCCACGTCCCAAGAGCTAGCTTCTGTAGCCGAGGATCGGACCGCCAAGTGCCCTGCCTTCGGCTTCCGCCCAGCTCACATCGCACCCGACCTCTATGACCCCTGCTATGGGTGGTGAGCCCATTGGAGGGGGGACCCACGTTGCCTCTTCGGGCTGTGCCCGGCCGGGCCCCATGGGGACAGGCCCGGCCACCAGGCGCTCGCCATTGTGCCACACCTCCGAAAAATAATTTAAAAAACATTTTAACATTTTTTTAAATTTTTGAAAATT
>NC_084552.2:4517500-4537500 GCF_033978685.3 Nerophis lumbriciformis | reverse complement strand
TAAAAACAATTTAAAACAATTTACAAAAATTTATATATATACATATATATATATATATATACATATATATATATATATATGTATATGTGTATATATGTGTATGTGTATGTATGTGTATATATGTATACATATATGTGTATATATGTATATATATATGTATATGTGTATATATGTGTATATATCTATATGTGTCTATATACATATATATATATATATATATATATATACATATGTATTCATACATACATATTCCTCGCGCACTAATTGACTTAAAGAGCGCACTTGCTGCATGTCACGTTATCGATGGTAAAATGCATTTTTAGACAATATGATTGGCTAGGAGACGGTAGAAAATGGATATATATATATATATACATATATATATATATATATAGGGTTAGGGTTAAGGTTAGGGTTAGGGTTAGGGTTAAGATTAGGGTTAGGGTTAAGATTAGGGTTAGGGTTAGGGTTAGGGTAAACATTTTTTTTAAAAAGTTAAAAAAGTTTAAAAAAAGTTACATTTTTTTAAAAATATTTTAAAAAATTAAAAATATTTTTAAAAAATTAAAAAAATTAAAAATTAAAAAAAATATATTAAAAAAATATATATATATATATTTTTTTTTTAAATTAAAAATTAAAAAAAAAATTTAAAAATGTTTTAAAGATTTTTTTTAAAAATAGTTTTTTTTTTTTTTTTATAATTTTTTTTTAACATTTTTACAAAAATTTAAAAAAAAATTAAAAAACTTAAAAAAAATTAAAAAATTAAAAAAAAAATGTTTTAAGTTAAAACATGATTTTCAAGGTAAAAAATTATTTTCAAGGTAAAAAATATTTTTCAAGGTAAACATTTTTTTTCAAGGTTAAAAATGATTTTCAAGGTAAACAAATGATTTTCAAGGTAAAAAAAAATTTTCAAGGTAATTTTTTTTTCAAGGTAACATTTTTTTTTCAAGGTAAAATTTTTTGATGGTAAAATGCATTTTTAGACAATATGATTGGCTAGGAGACGGTAGAAAATGGATATATATATATATATATATATATATATATATATATATATATACATATATATATATATATATATATATATATATATAGGGTTAGGGTTAGGGTTAGGGTTAAGGTTAGGGTTAGGGTTAGGGTTAAGATTAGGGTTAGGGTTAGGGTTGGGGTTAGGGTTAAGGTTAGGGTTAGGGTTAAGATTAGGGTTAGGGTTAGGGTTAAGATTAGGGTTAGGGTAAAAAATGTTTTTAAAAAGTTTAAAAAAAGTTTTAAAAAAGTTAAATTTTTTAAAAAATATTTTAAAAAATTAAAAAATATTTTTAAAAAATTAAAAAAATTAAAAATAAATAAAAAAAATTAAAAATTTTAAAAAAAATTAAAAATTAAATTTAAAATTTAAAAAAATATATATATTTTTTTTTTTTTAATTAACATTTTTTTTTATTTTTGAAAATTTAAATTTTTTTACAAAAATTTAAAAAAAAATAAAAAACTTAAAAAAAATAAAAAAATTAAAAAAAAATGTTTTAGTTAAAACATGATTTTCAAGGTAAAAAATTATTTTCAAGGTAAAAAATATTTTTAAAGGTTAAAAATTTTTTTTCAAGGTTAAAAATGATTTTCAAGGTAAACAAATGATTTTCAAGGTAAAAAAAAATTTTCAAGGTCAAATTTTTTTTTCAAGGTAAACATTTTTTTTCAAGGTAAAAAATGATTTTCAAGGTAAAAAAAAATTTTCAAGGTAAAATTTTTTTTTCAAGGTTAAAAATGATTTTCAAGGTAAACAAATGATTTTCAAGGTAAAAAAAAATTTCAAGGTACATTTTTTTTTTTCAATGTAAAATTTTTTTTTCAAGGTAAAAAATGATTTTCAAGGTAAAAATTTTTTTTCAAGGTAACATTTTTTTTTCAAGGTAACATTTTTTTTTCAAGGTTAAAAATGATTTTCAAGGTAAACAAATGATTTTCAAGGTAAAAAATTTTTTTCAAGGTAAATTTTTTTTTTCAAGTTAAAATTTTTTTTTCAAGGTTAAAAATGATTTTCAAGGTAAAAAAAATGTTTCAAGGTAAAACACATTTTTCAAGGTTAAAAATGATTTTCAAGGTAAACAAATGATTTTCAAGGTAAAAAAAATTTTTCAAGGTAATTTTTTTTTTCAAGATAAATTTTTTTTTTCAAGGTAAACATTTTTTTTCAAGGTAAAAAATGATTTTCAAGGTAAAAAATGATTTTCAAATTTTTTTAATTTTTTAAAAACAATTTAAAACAATTTAAAAAATGTTATATATATACATATATATATACATATATATGTATATGTGTATATATGTGTATGTGTATATATGTATATATGTATATATATATGTATACATATATGTGTATATATATATATGTATATGTGTATATATGTATATGTGTCTATATACATATATATATATATATATATATATATATATTCATACATATATATTCCTCGCGCATTAATTGACTTAAAGAGCGCACTTGCTGCATGTCACGTTATCGATGGTAAAATGCATTTTTAGACAATATGATAGGATACGGTAGAAAATGGACTAGTAAGGACAAATAAAAAAAAAAAAAAATAATACAAAAAAAAAAAAAAAAAAAAAAAAAAAATTTTTTTTTTTTTTTTTTTTTACTTGGGACTTCCCGCGGGCCGGATTTTGGACACCGGTGGGCCGTATCCGTTTGGGGACCCCTGCCCTAGAAGCTGAACGCCGCCTGACGCCTAAAGCGCATCCGTCTTTTTAAAAACGGCGTTCATCTCATGGCAGCCGTTCACACGACAGCATTTCCCTCGCGCCTTTCTGTTTTCCTTTTCCTCGTCTTGTTCCGCTTTCAAAGCACTCCAAACTCTGTCATCTCCCCGTTCGACGGCAGGCGTCCTCTGAGGGACCAAAAAAAAAAAAAAAAAAATTTAACTTCACTCGTGACGCCATTTAAAACAAGCCGGCTTGGAAAAAAAAATCCTCCCAATAAGCTGCGAGAAGACAGTATATAGTGTATATTTATATTTATATCTTTCTTTCTTGCAGGGAGATGCTCCCAAGCTTCTGTTGTCCCTGGAGAGATTTGAAGAGCGAGACAAACACCTTTGGGTTTCTCGGCGGCTGTGTGTTCTCCAAAATCCGCCCCAAGGCAGCGCAATATTAATACCCAGCACCTTCTTCTAATTCTCCGTCATTAGAGCTGAATGCTATAAATGGAGGCTGTTAGCGCTTGCATAACGGGGCTAAACGTGCTCGGCACAAACTGGGTGTAATGAATGCCCTAAGAAAAGTGCAATTACAGCAGCTGATAATATTTACACGCCATTACAAGTGCATGACTCACAGCTACTGTATGTTCTTTTTCTTACCTGCTGTCCTCTTGTTGCATGCAGCTGCAGCCATCCTAACATCTCCTTTTGGAAATATAGTGGACCACCGGTGTCAAACTCAAGATCATTTCATCTGGCCCGCAAACACCTGGAAATGATATGGGTCAATAAAGTACTTCATATTTTCTCACTGATTTGACTTTTTTCATTTTGACAGAAAAAATATATGAATTGCTTGAAATTGCATAGCTTTTAAAGGCCTACTGAAACCCACTACTACCGACCACGCAGTCTGATAGTTTATACATCAATGATGAAATCTTAACATTGCAACACATGCCAATACGGCCAGGTTAGCTTACTAAAGTGCAATTTTAAATTTTGCGCGAAATATCCTGCTGAAAACGTCTCGGTATGATGACGTCAGCGCGTGACGTCCCGGATTGTGGAAGGACATTTTGGGACAGCATGGTGGCCAGCTATTAAGTCGTCTGTTTTCATCGCAAAATTCCGCAGTATTCTGGACATCTGTGTTGGTGAATCTTTTGCAATTTGTTCAATGAACAATGGAGACAGCAAAGAAGAAAGCTGTAGGTGGGAAGCGGCGTATTGCGGCCGACTGCAGCAACACAAACACGGCCGGTGTTTCATTGTTTACATTCCCGGAAGATGACAGTCAAGCTTTACCATTGGCCTGTGGAGAATTGGGACAACAGAGACTCTTACCAGGAGGACTTTGAGTTGGATGCGCAGACGCGGTACCGTGAGTACGCATGCAGCTGCGGCTTCCAAACATTTGATCGCTTGCCCGTACGTGCGTGCCGCTATGTGCATGTCACGTACGTAACTTTGGGGAAATATATGTGCTGTATGAACTTTGGGGAGGTGAACGGTACTTTGGGCTGTGGGATTGAGTGTGTTGTGCAGGTGTTTGAGTTGTATTGGCGGGTTATATGGACGGGAGGGGGGAGGTGTTTGTTATGCGGGATTAATTTGTGGCATATTAAATATAAGCCTGGTTGTGTTGTAGCTAATAGAGTATATATATGTCTTGTGTTTATTTACTGTTTTAGTCATTCCCAGCTGAATATCAGGTCCCACCCGCCTCTCACAGCATCTTCCCTATCTGAATCGCTCTAGTCCTTCACTCTCACTTTCCTCATCCACAAATCTTTCATCCTCGCTCAAATTAATGGGGAAATCGTCGCTTTCTCGGTCCGAATCGCTCTCGCTGCTGGTGGCCATGATTGTAAACAATATGCGGATGTGAGGAGCTCCACAACCTGTGACGTCACGCTACTCGTCTGCTACTTCCGGTACAGGCAAGGCTTTTTTATCAGCGACCAAAAGTTGCGAACTTTATCGTCGATGTTCTCTACTAAATCCTTTCAGCAAAAATATGGCTATATCGCGAAATGATCAAGTATGACACATAGAATGGACCTGCTATCCCCGTTTAAATAAGAAAATCACATTTCAGTAGGCCTTTAAACTTTAATAGTATAACAAATATTACAGTATATCATCATACTTTCCAAAACATGTTTAAATATCTTTACAGCAAACCAGCCATCAAATTAATAAAAATGACAATACATTTTACAGTGTTCTTTACAGCATATTACTGTAAATTGAAAAATAAAACAACCAGTTTTTTGCGTTAAAATTCTGTTGACTGAGCTAACATTTTTTTTACAGTAAAATCTACGGTTGTTGTTTTTAAACAGTGTATTACTGTAAATGGAAAAGCGGTACATTTGTTTTTACAGTAGGAAAACTGGCAGCTTAGTTGCCGGAATAAAAAAAAAAACTTGTACTGTTCTTTTTTTTCCCCATTAATAATATAATGTAATGTAATATAATGTAAAAACCAATGTAAATTTAATAGTAAAATTCTGGCGAGTAAGCTGCCAGCTTTTTCCGTAAAAAAAACAAAAACAAAGAGTGGTACTATTTTTATATTTACCGTAAAACGTAAAAAAGGCACTATATTTTACAGAAACATTTTGTAAATGTAAAGTTTTTACTGTAAAATCGACAATTTACTTAAAAATAAATAAATAAATAAATAAATATACAAAAAAAAAATATATATATATATATATATATATATATTTTTTTTTTTTTTTTTTTTTTACATATATAAAAATAATAATGAAATCCAGAGGCAAATTCATACATTATTCGCTGTTTTAAATGGCCCTCTGATGGCAGCCATAACTGCCATGTGGCCCTCAATGAAAACGAGTTTGACACCCCTGCAGTAGACAATCCTGCAAGGAGATGCAACAGTTAACGAGGGTTCCTCAAATATTGAATAAATAAATATATCCATCCATCCATCCATCCATTTTCTACCGCTTGTCCCTTTCGGGGTCGCGGGGGGTGCTGGAGCCTATCTCAGCTGCATTCGGGCGGAAGGCGGCGTACACCCTGGACAAGTCGCCACCTCATCGCAGGGCCAACACAGATAGACAGACAACATTCACACTCACATTCACACACTAGGGTCAATTTAGTGTTGCCAATCAACTTATCCCCAGGTGCATGTCTTTGGAGGTGGGAACCCACGCAGTCACGGGGAGAACATGCAAACTCCACACAGAAACACTCCGAGCCCGGGATTGAACTCAGGACTACTCAGGACCTTCGTATTGTGAGGCACATGCACTAACCCCTGTTCCACCGTACTGCCATATATATATATATATATATATATATATATATATATATATATATATATATATATATATATATATATATATATATATATATTCAATATTTTTTCAAAACGTGTATACAAAAAATATTTCCATTTGACTTTCCAAAATATTAATCAAAATTACTAGTAAAAAATGCAATAGGAAAAAAAAGACAAAAAAAGATGCATGTAAGGAAAAAATTATTACATTTTCATTGTCTTTGTCCATGATTGAAATTGCTGTTTGGAATGTATTTTTGTGAATTATACTTGTTAAATTTCAGAATAAAACAACAACAAAAATTGTTTTAACAGCATTCTCTGAGTTTTTAACTTAGCAATTAGCTAGCATGTAGCCTGCATTGAGTTAGCATGTCGCTAACATATAGCTAGCATGTAGCTAGCATGTAGCTAGTATGACTAAAACAGAAAAAGGAGTGAATTTACCTGCTCATACCTGCTTTCATTGAGTCCAAGTGTTGGTTAGTTAGTTAGTTAGTAGCTAGTTTTGTCGTTTAATAGGTAAACAAGAAGCTGGTGTCTTGAGGCATTTTACAACTATGAATCTACTTTCTGTTTCATGCCACAACAGGAAGTGACATTTATGGTAGCAATTTTTGGAACAGATAATATGTTGCTTATCCATTTCCTGCTATTTTGTACTGTGGGAAATGTTAAAAAAAAAAGCAGAACAGAAACAATATGAACATGATGATAAAAACGTGTATGTATATATATATATATATATATATATATATATATATATATATACTTTTTTTTTTTTTTTCAAAACGTGTATAAAAAAAACATTTCCGTTTTACTTTCCATAAAATAATCAAAATTACTAGTAAAAAATGCAATAGAAAAAAAAAAGACTAAAAAAAGATGCATGTACGAAAAAAAATATTACATTTTTATTGTCTTTGTCCATGATTGAAATTGCTGTTTGTAATGTATTTTTGTGAGTTATACTTGTTAAATTCCAGAATAAAACAACAACAAAAATTGTATAATGTGACATTACTCTGGATTTGTGAATGTGGAATTTTCCTAGAACAAATCAAATTTTTAACAGCATTCTCAGGGTTTATAACTTAGCAATTAGCTAGCATGTAGCTAGCATTGAGTTAGCATGTCGCTAACATATAGCTAGCATGTAGCTAGTATGACTAAAACAGAAAAATGAGTGAATTTACTTGCTCATACCTGCTTTATTGAGTCCATGTGTTAGTTAGTTAGTTAGTTTGTAGTTACTGGTACATTAGTTAGTTTCTAGTTTAATAGGTAAACAAGAAGCTGGTATCGAGGCATTTTACAACTTAGAATCTACTTCCTGTTTCCTGCCACAACAGGAAGTGACGTTTTTGGTAGCCATTTTGGAACAGATAATATGTTGCTTATCCATTTCCTGCTATTTTGTACAGTGGGAAATGTTAAAAAAAAAAATAATAATAATAATAAAATTAGAATATATATGTATATATATATACTGTATATATTTTTAAATGTTTTATTTTTTTTTAAATACATATGAAAATATATACAAAACATAAACGTTGCTGTAACGTTTTGCACAAAGGAGCATTTTAACAGTACAATACAAATAATTTATAAATTCATAGAATACTCTGTGTATAAAAAGTATACATTTACAAAAAAATAGCTCGATAAATTTTAATGTAAAATTGTACTACCCTGCCAGGTGTGCATGCGTACGTCTAAACGAGGTGACTTAACAAATCCATTAACAAAACAAGAAACCAAAAAAAGGGGCGTCCAAAAGTTAATTTTTTTTTGACACCTGGGTCATTTTGTGGGATTTTTTTCAGTCTGTGGGACTTCAGTCATGTCAGGTGGCGCTTATTTGAAAAACCACTCCCAAGCGAACGGCTTGCAACTGTGAACTTCAAAGAGCCGTTCAAAAGACTCGACTCGTTCATGAATGTCACAACTCCGCTGATTCGTAGCTTCATAGTAATTTGCGCTGATGCTAGCACTAACATAAGACTGCTATGAAGAGTAGAATAAGGTAATGTAACAGTAAATAATTTTTCAATAACTACTGTATACATTTACTAATTACATAACCAAAATAAAATAGGACACAAAAATTTTGAAGTAATCAGTTAGCTTTGATGCTAGCACTAACATAAGACTGCGATGAAGAGTAGAATAAAGTAACGCAACAGTAAATCATTTTTATAAAAACTACTGTATACATTTACTAATTAATTCATTACATAACAAAATAAAAGAGGACACTAAAATGTAAAAGTTATCAGTTAGCTTTGATGCTAGCACTAACGTAAGACCGCTGAAGTAGCATAAAGTAATTAACAGTCCAGCATTTTACCAGAGCTAAATGTTTACTAATAAATGACCTAAGGAAATAAAACAAACATTAAACATTACCATTGAATGAAAAATGGGAAATAATGAGTTAGCTTTGATGTTAGCACTAACGGAAGACCGCTAAAGTAACATAAAGTTATCTAACATTACAGCATTTTACCATAACTATACGTTTACTAATAAATGACCCAAGGAAATAAACAAAACATTGAAAATTACCATTGAATTAAAATTGTTAAAAAACATGAGAAAAAAAAACAAAAAAACATTAACGTTGAATTAAAATGGAAAAGTAATCAGTTAGCTTTGATGCTAGCACTAACGTAAGACCGCTAGGAAGAGTAATGTAACAGTAAATAATTTTTCAATAACTACTGTAAACATTTACTAATTAATTAACTAATTACATAACAAAATAAAATAGAACACTAAAATGTAAAAGTTATTAGTTAGCTTTGATGCTAGCACTAACGTAAGACCGCTAAAGTAGCATAAAGTAATTAACAGTACATCATTTTACCAGAGCTAAATGTTTACTAATAAATGACCTAAGGAAATAAAACAAACATTAAACATTACCATTGAATGAAAAATGGGAAATAATCAGTTAGCTTTGATGCTAGCACGAACGGAAGACCGCTAAAGTAAAATAAAGTTATCTAACATTACAGCATTTTACCATAACTATACGTTTACTAATAAATGACCTGAGAAAATTAAAAAAAAACACTAAGCATTACCATTGAACTAAAATTGACAACAGTAATCACTTAGCTTTGATGCTAGCACTAACATAAGACCGCTAAAGTAGCATAAAGTACAGCATTTTACCAAAAATATACATTTACTAATAAACGACATGAGAAAATAAAAAAACATTACCATTGAATTAAAATTGAAAAGTAATCAGTTAGCTTTGATGCTAGCACTAACATTAGACTGCTAAAGTAGCATAAAGTAATCTAACAGGACAGCATTTTACCATAGCTAAATGTTTACTAATAAATGACCCAAGGAAATAAACAAAACATTAAACATTACCATTGAATTAAAATTGTTAAACGACATGAGAAAAATAAAAAATAAACATTAATGTTGAATTAAAATGGAAAAGTAATCAGTTAGCTTTGATGCTAGCACTAATATGCGAGTGCCAGCGTATCATAATGCAGTATAAACATGGGCTTAAAGTTATTTTATAAAAAATGTTCATAAAACAACACAAACACAACGTCTACATCGGACAGTTTATTGAACTTGTAAATGTGTTAGGATGTCAATAACCTTTTTGTTTTTCTACACGCACAAAAACCCATAAAACATTTATATTAATTATCATCATTTCCTGCTTTCAACATTACATTCAAAGCTGTAAATTGTTATAACTACATTATTTTTGTTGTCTCGTTAAAAACACACTATTTACATCAATTGCAACACATCTTTTTTTTTTTTCTTTCTTCCTTCTATATTTGGCTTACTTACATTAATCTCATGATATAATATACAAGTTCTCCAGAAGGGGATTATTGAGAAACCGAAACAAATGAGACGTACAAACGATACTAAAGCGTCCACTTTTTTTTGTCAAAAAAATGCAGGAAAAAAAAAAATCACACAATATGATGTCATCATATGGAGCCCTTAAAGGGACATGGGGGGAAAAAATTGTAATAATTAATTTAATTTAATTTATTTTTTTAGACATGTATCTCGTGCGCACGAGAAACTTTTTATAAAGTTATAAAAACAATTTTTTTTAATTCAATATTTTTTTTTTTACACATGTATCTCATGCGCAAAGAAACTTTTTATAAAGTTATAAAAAAAAAAAATTTTTTTTTTTATATATAATTATATATTTTTTTAGACATGTATCTCATGCGCAGAGAAACTTTTTATAAAGTTATAAAAAAAATTTAAAAAACAAATTTTTTTTTTTAGACGTGTATCTCGTGCGCACGAGAAACTTTCTTGTGCGCACGAGATACATGTCCAAAAAAAAAAAAAAAAAATTGTAAAAAATTTTTTTTTTATAAATTTATAAAAAAATTAAATTTTTTATCATTATTATTATTTTTTATAACTTTATAAAAAGTTTCTCGTGCGCACGAGAAAGCTTCCCGTGCGCACGAGATAGTTTCTCGTGCGCACGAGATACATGTCTAAAAAAAAATAAAAATAAAATTTTTTTTAAATTGTACTTTTTTTATTTTTTATAAATTTATTAAAAAAAAGTTTTATTATTATTATTATTTTTTTTAAATAATTTTATAAAAAGTTTCTCGTGCGCACGAGATAGTTTCTTGTGCTCACGAGATACATGTCTAAAAAAAAAAAAAAATTATAATTTTGTATCTTTTTTTCTATAACTTTATAAAAAGTTTCTCGTGCGCATTAGATACATGTCTAAAAAAAAAAAATTTTTACTTTTTTTATTTTTTATAAATTTATTAAAAAAATGTTTTTTTATTATTATTATTATATTTTTTTTATAATTTTATAAAAAGTTTCTCGTGCGCACGAGATAGTTTCTTGTGCGCACGAGATACATGTCTAAAAAAAAAAAAAAAAATTATAATTTTGTAATTTTTTTTCTATAACTTTATAAAACGTTTCTCGTGCACACGAGATACATGTCTAAAAAATAAAATAAAATAAAAAAATTGTAATTTTTTTTTTTAATAAATTTATTTTAAAAAAAAAGTTTTATTATTATTAGTTTTTTTTATAACTTTATAACTAAGAGATAGTTTCTTCTGCGCACGAGATACATGTCTAAAAAAAAAATAAAAAAATAATAATTTTGTAATTTTGTTTCTATAACTTTATAAAACGTTTCTCGTGCTCACGAAATACATGTCTAAAAAATAAAATAAAATAAAAAAATTGTACATTTTTTTTATTTTTATAAATTTATAAAAAAATAAAAAATTGTATTATTATTATTATTATTTTTTTTTATAACTTTATAAAAAGTTTCTCGTGCGCACGAGATAGTTTCTTGTGCGCACGAGATACATGTCTAAAAAAAAAAAAAAAAAATTATAATTTTGTAATTTTTTTTCTATAACTTTATAAAACGTTTTTCGTGCGCACAAGATACATGTCTAAAAAAAAATAAAAAATTGTAAATGTTTTTTTTTTATAAATTTATAAAAAAAAAATTTTTTTTTAATTATTATTATTATTTTTTATAACTTTATAAAAAGTTTCTCAAGCGCACGAGATAGTTTCTTGTGCGCACGAGATACATGTCTAAAAATAAATAAAAAATTATAATTTTGTAATTTTTTTTCTATAACTTTATATAAAGTTTCTTGTGCGCACGAGATACATGTCTAAAAAAAAAAAAAAAAAAAAAAAAAATTGTAAATTTGTTTTGTTATATAAATTTATATATATATAAAAAAAAAAATTGTATTAATATTATTATTTTTTTATAACTAATAAAATAATAATAATAATAATTATAATTTTGTAATTTTTTTTTTATAACTTTATAAAAAGTTTCTCGTGCGCACGAGATACATGTCTAAAAAAAAAATAAAATAAAAAAAAATAAATGTTTTTTTTTTTTATAAATTTATAAAAAAAAAATTTTTTTTAAATTATTATTACTATTTTTTTTTTAAACTTTATAAAAAGTTTCAAGCGCACTGGAAACTTTCTCATGCGCACGAGATAGATGTTAAAAAAAAAAAAAGTTTTACTTTTTTTTAAAAATAAATTTATAAAAAAAATAAAAACAAATTATTGTTATTATTATTTTTTTTATAACTTTATAAAAAGTTTCTCGTGCGCACGAGATAGTTTCTCGAGCGCACGAGATACATGTCTAAAATACAATAAAATAAAAATTATTTAAAAAAAAATTCCCCCATGTCCCTTTCGGGGCTTTGTATCATCAGCTTAAAAAAATTAAACTGTACAAAAAAAAAAACGTGACTTTTTTTTGAAACTCCAATTGGCGAATACGTAACAGTACTTGTCGATAGAGAGGATTGTGCTTTAAATGACAGTAGAATTTGGGGGTTCCTTGGCACCAATTGACACTTTTTCCTAATAGTAGTAGTAAGTCATGCAGGCTCCGGAGCATGCAGGTGTGTTTGGTCCTGGTAAGAAAAGTGCAAAAGCCTACGAGAGGGGCGACCGTTTTTTGTTTTTTTTCAGGAGAGCCTGTAAAGTAAAAAGTGTGGATATGAGAGCACGAAACGACACTTGAGTCAAAGTGCATGCTCCTCCTGGAGCAGCATACAGTGTAGCAAAAGAAGATTCCCACTTAAGGCCGAGCTGTCCTGGATGTATTAACAAAGATGGCTGACTAAGCTTCATCACGCCTATCAAAAAGTCTGTCGGGCGATGAGGAAAAAGCAAGTCCAGTGCCCGAAAAGTGCAAATAATGCCAGTGTGTTCCGTCACGGCGGCGCCTAAAGCTGGGACACCTTCCGCGGGAGAGGCCTGGGTCTGGGCAAACGGGGGTCCGAGGTGCCGTCCAGCTTCATGCTGCCCGTGCGCAGCTGGTGGGGCTTGGGGGGCAGGGCGGGGGGCTCCGCCTGCGGGGGGATGGAGAGGCTGTGGGGCAGCGGCACGGGCCGGCGCGGGTTGTTGCGCTCGTAGACGCTGTACGGGGGCGGGGTCTTGTTCTCCCGCCGCACGGGCTCGTCGGGGGCGGCGGCCGGCGGCGGGGGAGGGTCGCCGGCCCCGCCGCCGGCGGGAAGCTCGGTGCCCGACGCCTCGGAGACGCTGCAGCGGCTGAGGGAGGAGATGCCGCTGCTGTAGCTGCCGGAGAGGACGGGCGAGTTGGACACCAGGCTGGATGAGTGGCACTCGGTGGGGGACGGAGTGAAGGGGGGCACCGTGGTCTGTTGGGGGGGCAAATACAGACCATCATTAACTTTACTGTGCTGTCAAAACATCTGTCACATACATGATCTTTGACAACTACTATTTTGTCACATACAGGATCTTTGACATTTTGTCACATACAGGATCTTTGACATTTTGTCACATACAGGTTCTTTGACTTTTTGACATATACAGGGTCTTTGACTATGCTCTTTCCTCAAATACATTATCTTTGACAACTACTATTTTGTCTAATACAGGATCTTTGACTTTTTGACACATACAGGATCTTTGACATTTTGTCACATACAGGATGTTTGACATTTTGTCACATACAGGTTCTTTGACTTTTTGACATATACAGGGTCTTTGACTACTGCTCTTTCCTCAAATACATTATCTTTGACAACTATTATTTTGTCTAATACCGGATCTTTGACTTTTTGACACATACAGGATCTTTGACATTTTGTCACATACAGGTTCTTTGACTTTTTGACATATACAGGGTCTTTGACTATGCTCTTTCCTCAAATACATTATCTTTGACAACTACTATTTTGTCTAATACAGGATCTTTGACTTTTTGACACATACAGGATCTTTGACATTTTGTCACATACAGGATGTTTGACATTTTGTCACATACAGGTTCTTTCACTTTTTGACATATACAGGGTCTTTGACTACTGCTCTTTCCTCAAATACATTATCTTTGACAACTATTATTTTGTCTAATACAGGATCTTTGACTTTTTGACACATACAGGATTTTTGACATTTTGTCACATACAGGATGTTTGACATTTCCTGAAATACAGGATCTTTGACTACTGCTTTTTTGTAACATACAGGATCTTTGACTACTGCTTTTTTGTCACATACAGGATGTTTGACATTTTGTCCCATACAGGATCTTTGACATTTTGTCACATACAGGATCTTTGACTTTTTGACATATACAGGGTCTTTGACTACAGCTCTTTCCTCAAATACAGGATCTTTGACAACTACCATTTTGTCTAATACAGGATCTTTGACTTTTTGACATATACAGGGTCTTTGACTACTGCTCTTTCCTCAAATATAGGATCTTTGACTAATGCTTTTTTGTAACACACAGGATCTTTGACTACTGCTTTTTTGTCACATACAGGATGTTTGACATTTTGTCCCATTCAGGATCTTTGACATTTTGTCACATACAGGTTCTTTGACTTTTTGAGATATACAGGATCTTTGACTACTGCTTTTTTGTCACATACAGGATGTTTGACATTTTGTCCCATACAGGATCTTTGGCATTTCCTCAAATACAGGATCTTTGACTACTGCTTTTTTGTCGCGTACATGATCTTTGACAACTACTATTTTGTCTAATACAGGATCTTTGACTTTTTGACATGTACAGGGTCTTTGACTACTGCTCTTTCCTCAAATACAAGATATTTGACTACTGCTTTTTATTCACATACATGATCTTTGACAACTACTATTTTGTCTAATACAGGATCTTTGACTTTTTGACACATACAGGATCTTTGACATTTTGTCACATACAGGATGTTTGACATTTCCTGAAATACAGGATCTTTGACTACTGCTTTTTTGTAACATACAGGATCTTTGACTACTGCTTTTTTGTCACATACAGGATGTTTGACATTTTGTCACATACAGGATCTTTGACTTTTTGACATATACAGGGTCTTTGACTACAGCTCTTTCCTCAAATACAGGATCTTTGACAACTACCATTTTGTCTAATACAGGATCTTTGACTTTTTGACATATACAGGGTCTTTGACTACTGCTCTTTCCTCAAATATAGGATCTTTGACTAAAGCTTTTTTGTAACATACAGGATCTTTGACTACTGCTTTTTTGTCACATACAGGATGTTTGACATTTTGTCCCATACAGGATCTTTGACATTTTGCCACATACAGGATCTTTGACTTTTTGACATATACAGGGTCTTTGACTACTGCTCTTTCCTCAAATACAAGATATTTGACTACTGCTTTTTATTCACATACATGATCTTTGACAACTACTATTTTGTCTAATACAGGATCTTTGACTTTTTGACACATACAGGATCTTTGACATTTTGTCACATACAGGATGTTTGACATTTCCTGAAATACAGGATCTTTGACTACTGCTTTTTTGTAACATACAGGATCTTTGACTACTGCTTTTTTGTCACATACAGGATGTTTGACATTTTGTCCCATACAGGATCTTTGACATTTTGTCACATACAGGTTCTTTGACTTTTTGACATATACAGGGTCTTTGACTATGCTCTTTCCTCAAATACATTATCTTTGACAACTACTATTTTGTCTAATACAGGATCTTTGACTTTTTGACACATACAGGATCTTTTACTTTTTGTCACATACAGGATCTTTGACTTTTTGACATATACAGGGTCTTTGACTACTGCTCTTTCCTAAAATACAGGATCTTTGACTACTGCTTTTTGTAACATACAGGATCTTTGACTACTGTCTTTTTGTCACATACAGGATCTTTGACAATTTGTCACATACAGGATTTTTGACTTTTTGACATATACAGGGTCTTTGACTACTGCTCTTTCCTAAAATACAGGATCTTTGACTACTGCTTTTTTGTCGCATACATGATCTTTTGACAACGACTATTTTGTCTAATACAGGATCTTTGATTTTTTGACACATACAGGATCTTTAACATTTTGTCACATACAGGATCTTTGACATTTTGTCACATACAGGATCTTTGACTTTTTGACATATACAGGGTCTTTGACTACTGCTCTTTCCTCAAATACAGGATCTTCGACTACTGCTTTTTTGTCACATACATGATCTTCGACAACTACTATTTTGTCTAATACAGGATCTTTGACTTTTTGACACATACAGGATCTTTGACATTTTGTCACATACAGGATCTTTGACTTTTTGACATATACAGGGTCTTTGACTACTGCTCTTTCCTCAAACACAGGATCTTTGACTAATGCTTTTTTGTAACATACAGGATCTTGGACTACTGTTTTTTTGTCCCATACAGGATCTTTGACATTTTGTCACATACAAGTTCTTTGACTTTTTGACGTATACAGGGTCTTTGACTACTGCTCTTTCCTAAAATACAGGATCTTTGACTACTGCTTTTTGTAACATACAGGATCTTTGACTACTGTCTTTTTGTCACATGCGAGATCTTTGACATTTTGTCCCATACAGGATCTTTGACATTTTGTCACATACAGGATCTTTGACTTTTTGACATTCACAGGGTCTTTGACTACTGCTCTTTCCTCAAATACAGGATCTTCGACTACTGCTTTTTTGTCGCATACATGATCTTTGACAACTACTATCTTGTCTAATACAGGATCTTTGACTTTTTGACACATACAGGATCTTTGACATTTTGTCACATACAGGATCTTTGACATTTTGTCACATACCGGATCTTTGACATTTTGTCACATACAGGATCTTTGACTTTTTGACATATACAGGGTCTTTGACTACTGCTCTTTCCTCAAATACAGGATCTTTGACGACTGCTTTTTTTGTAACATACAGGATCTTTGACTACCCCTTTTTTTGTCACATACAGGATGTTTGACATTTTGTCCCATACAGGATCTTTGACATTTTGTCACATACAGGATCTTTGACTTCTACTATTTGGTCTAATACAGGATCTTTGACTTTTTGACATATACAGGGTCTTTGACTACTGCTTTTTTGTCACATACATGGTCTTTGACAACTACTATTTTGTCTAATACAGGATCTTTGACATTTTGTCACATACAGGATCTTTGACTTTTTGACATATACAGGGTCTTTGACTACTGCTCTTTCCTAAAATACAGGATCTTTGACTAATGCTTTTTTGTAACATACAGGATCTTTGACTACTGCTTTTTTGTCACATACAGGATGTTTGACATTTTGTCCCATACAGGATCTTTGACATTTTGTCACATACAGGTTCTTTGACTTTTTGACATATACAGGGTCTTTGACTATGCTCTTTCCTCAAATACATTATCTTTGACAACTACTATTTTGTCTAATACAGGATCTTTGACTTTTTGACACATACAGGATCTTTTACTTTTTGTCACATACAGGATCTTTGACAATTCGTCACATACAGGATCTTTGACTTTTTGACATATACAGGGTCTTTGACTGCTGCTCTTTCCTAAAATACAGGATATTTGACTACTGCTTTTTGTAACATACAGGATCTTTGACTACTGTCTTTTTGTCACATACAGGATCTTTGACAATTTGTCACATACAGGATTTTTGACTTTTTGACATATACAGGGTCTTTGACTACTGCTCTTTCCTAAAATACAGGATCTTTGACTACTGCTTTTTTGTCGGATACATGATCTTTTGACAACGACTATTTTGTCTAATACAGGATCTTTACTTTTTGACATATACAGGGTCTTTGACTACTGCTCTTTCCTCAAATACAGGATCTTTGACTATTGCTTTTTTTGTTGCATACATGATCTTTGACAACTACTATCTTGTCTAATACAGGATCTTTGACATTTTGTCACATACAAGATCTTTGACATTTTGTCACATACAGGATCTTTGACATTTTGTCACATACAGGATCTTTGACTTTTTGACATATACAGGGTCTTTGACTACTGCTCTTTCCTCAAATACAGGATCTTTGACTACTGCTTTTTTGTCGCATACATGATCTTTGACAACTACTATTTTGTCTAATACAGGATCCTTGACTTTTTGACACATACAGGATCTTTGACATTTTGTCACATACAGGATCTTTGACTTTTTGACATATACAGGGTCTTTGACTACTGCTCTTTCCTCAAATACAGGATATTTGACTACTGCTTTTTTTGTAACATACAGGATCTTTGACTCCTGCTTTTTTGTCACATACAGGGTGTTTGACATTTTGTCCCATACAGGATCTTTGACTTTTTGACATATACAGGGTCTTTGACTAATGCTCTTTCCTCAAATACAGGATCTTTGACTACTGCTTTTTTTGTCACATACAGGATCTTTGACTACTGTTTTTTGTCACATACAGGATCTTTGACTACTGCTTTTTTGTCACACAGAGGATCTTTGACTACTGCTTTTTTGTCACATACAGGATCTTTGACTTTCTGTCATTATAGAGGATCTATGACGAGCAGTAAGTCATCCAAAAGAGCAGACTATTCCTGTTATATAAAAACAGCAGAGCCCTCCTGTCACGCAGTAGATGATCTTTCACTGTTATTTTTGGCGGTAGATCCTCAAAAACAGCAGATAGCCCCTTTCATATAGAGCAGTGGTCCCTCACCACCAGGTAAAAGAAATATTTTTTTTATTATTATTTTTATTAAATCAACATAAAAAACACAAGATACACTTACAATTAGTGCACCAATCAATATATTCTGCAGGAATACAGTCCGTAAGCACACATGATTGTATTTTTTTATGACAAAAAAAAAATTAAAATAAATAAAAACATTTAAAAAAAAAACATGCCCCCCACTGTTTTGTTTGCGGTGCATCCTTTTTTATATTTTTTTGCAGTAGGTCCTTAAAAACGGCATAATGCTCCTGTCGAATAGTAAAGGATTTTTACATTTCTTAAAGAAGATCCTAATAAACAGCAGAGCTGCAATATAGATGATCTCTGACTCGCAGTAGGTCTTCAAAAACAACAGAGCACTTCTGTTGTATAGACAAACTTTGACTCGCAAAAGACCCTAAAAACAGCATTGCCCTCCTGTTATATAGAGGATCTGTAACTAAAAATAGTTCATCAAAAACAGCAGAGAGCTCCCGTCATACAGATGATCTTTGACTCGCAGTAGGTCATTAAAAATAGCAGGGGGCTTATGTCGTTTAGACAATCTTTGACTCGCACTTGGTCCTAAAAACAGTATTACCTTCCTTCACTATTTCTTTTTGCAGTAGGTCCTTAAAAACAGCGGAGTGCTCCTGTCGAATTGTAGGGTTTTTTTTCAAGTATATCCTTAAAAACAACAGCAGTAGGTCATTAAAAATAGCAGAGTATAGACAATCTTTGACTCATTGCCCTCCTGTCATATAGAAGATCTATGACAAACAGTAAGTCATCGAAAAAGAGCAGACTATTCCTGTTATATAAAAACAGCATAGACCTCCTGTCACACAGTAGATGATCTTTCACTGTTCTTTTTGGCAGGTAGCTCCTTTCATATAGAGGATCATTGACTAGCAGGAGGTGCTCAAAAACAGCAACGTAGGCGTAGTAGGCGTTTCAAAACAGCAGAGCACTCCTGTTATATATAGAGGATCTTTTACTACTGTTTTGTTTGCGGCCCATCCTGAAAAACAGCAGAGTCTTTGTCATGTCAAGGAGCTTTGCCTATCAGAAGGTCTTCAAAAACAGCGTGCCTGTCAAACAGTACAAACTATTGTTTTGTACTCCCGCCTTATAGAGGATCTTTGACGAGCGTGAATGACGCACTGACTGCACTGCACAGTGCAAAGTTACACACACACACACACACACACACACACACACACACACACACACACGGTGTGATTGGCAGTGCCGATCTGCCACTCTCTCTTTCTCACAGCTTGTTCTCTTTTTCTTTTCTTTTTTTTTGTTCATGCTGGCTGTCAGCGGCGACAAAAAAGCAGCGTGCTTTACACTTGTCGCTCACAGAAGAAAAGCCTCATTTA